>NW_020955203.1:1424600-1469405 GCF_003031625.1 Empidonax traillii
CTTCCCTTTCTTTCTTTGAGATTTTGGAAAGCTGCTGACCCTTCTTTTCCCTGAACATGTTGAATACTAGGTGTTCCTTCTACTTCAATATAATTTTTTTTGTTATACTGTCCTTGAACAGAATTCTCTTTATGAAGCACATTGTTTGTTGATTCCTTTTCATGTACGTGGGGACACACCATACTTGAATACTGTATGTAAATATGTATGGAGTGTTTTATCCTAGATAGAGACCGATTAATATAAATTATATTGTTCATTATTCCTATAAATTATATTATTCATTGCTATATCTTCCAGATGAACGGAATAGTATCAAGAGTATTCTTCCCTGTAATAGGAACAATAATATGTTGTCAATAGGCAGATACTTTAATAAGATGAAAAATCAGTTCAGTGACAGAAACAATAGATTTCATAGGAAACTATGTGACAGGAAAGAGGCATTGCATTGTTTGGAACACCTGTGGTTAATTATCATAGCTGAATACATTAAATTCAGTTTCCAACCTCATATATCTTCATAGACTGTTTGGCGATATTAAGCGATAAAGGCTTAATAATCAAAAGTACTGAGTTAGCAAATGTTTTCTAATTTTAATAACTTCTTGTTGTAATTACCAAGTCTTGGAGTGAAATGATTTAATTAGAAAGTAATCAAGAAGTGTCTACTGTTAATTGAAGAAATTATAAAAGATCTACATTTTTAATATATTTCTTGGGTAATAAAATTAAAGTCTATGATAATTATTTTATAAACCATGCTGATAAGAAAAGTTTGATACCAAAATGAGATATTGTGTATAGTAATTCCCATAGCTGCATTTGCCTTTGGCAGGTATAACCCAAAGCAAGGGTACTTTGGACATATCCATTATCTGTCATTTTGCATCTTAGCATACTTAAAGAAGGTCCATTCATGCTCACAGCTCCTGTGAGAATAGC
Organism: Empidonax traillii; assembly: GCF_003031625.1. NCBI lineage: Eukaryota > Metazoa > Chordata > Aves > Passeriformes > Tyrannidae > Empidonax > Empidonax traillii. The sequence goes on from NW_020955203.1 coordinate 1,425,546, forward strand.
AATAATTATCGTTATATCTATTTTTTAACTAATAAAGTGAGGTTAAATGCATCAGTATAAATCATGGCTATTTATAGGTTAGATTGAAAAAATTTATGTCTAATCTCCTTTTGATAGAAAACTGCATTTATAATCAAGCTTTTTTTTTTGTAAATATTTTAACTTTTCATAAATGAATTAGGTACATTTCAAATCAAAAGGAGCAAAAATCCGTCTTAAAAAAATCATCTAAACCTGAAAGACTTTGAATTTAGAAAAAGTCTGCAGAGCAGTAGGATTTATAGTTCTTATTCTCCACCTTCTCATTATTCTCTGTCAGCTGAGTACTGAAAGTAAATGGTGTTTCCCAAAATCCTTCATGGTCATGCATTTCCATGCTGAACCACGCTCAGAAAGTGGGGTGCCAAAAATGCTGAATGTGTCATAGGGATAAAACCTTTTTCTCCTGACTGCTGCTATTTCTGTTAAACATTCCAAGACACTGATCATCCAATTTAAAACTTCTGTGCTGAACTGCTATTCCCTCTTGGGTGTCTGTTAAAGTTAATTTGTCAATGCACAAGAAGCACAGGATAAAGATCTTCTAACACAGGTTTGTCAGAATAGACATGGTGCATGTAGGTTTTTGAAATGGTACGTGCTCTTAGGTCCTTGGCTTGCATGAAAGTCTTGTACTCTAATAAATAAATGCTATTAAAAAATATGTTTTCCATGAAAGGGAAAAATGACCTGCTTGCAGGAAAAGTGACAGAACTAAAAACATACACAGAAATGTTTTCCAACCTGCAATAGAAACAACTGGAGAAAAGAAACACGTTCTAAAAATGAGAAGTTATCTCATTTTTTTTTCATGAGAATGTCATTATTAGCTTACACCTTTTAGTTATTTCTCTTGAAAAACGCATCTGGTTAATAACACAACCATCACTGTTCCTCTGGTTGCTGTTCTTAATCCTGAAAGGCTTTTCAGACTGTCAACAAATGATGTCATACGACACGCATGGTGAGCAGCCACTAGTGAGATGAAAAGTGGCATTTGGGTAGCTGAACAAAATTCAAATGATCTGTCTGACTAACAAGACTGCAAGATGTTGGAGCAGTGATTGACAAACTGTCAGGCACTTCAGACCAAGTTCACAGATGCATGTACATTTTCATTCCTAATTTACTCACACTGTTAATACAACTGTAGGTGTAAATAGGATCCTCACATGCCATAAAGTCTACTAAGCACTGGAAATAGCTTATTCATGTATGTATGTATGTAAATTTTCTTGTCAATTCAATTGGCTTCTGTGCATCCATGTCTTTTCTTAATATCAGAAAGCTTTAAAAACCCAACAAACCAACCAAAAATTAAGAAAATATTTTACTTCTCTAGAAATTTTTGGATCAAAATAAACTTAAATTACTTGACCATAAATTTTGTTTCTGTTCTGCCTTAGACAGAAAGATCACCTTGACATAAGGCATCTATTTGGGACAAATGAATGGTTGGGGACAATGATCTCTAGATGTTCCCCAGGCCAACACGTCTTCCCAGCTCTTCACTAAACCCCAGAAGCTACCTTTGGCCTTGAGCATTACTTCTTAAACCAACACAACTTAAAAACTTGGGAGGTTGCTTTTCATTTATCTGCCATCTAAAATCATTCTTCAGAGACACTCTGTCAGCAAAGGAGATATGAGTCAGTGTCTTCACTCTAGGAGACAAAAAGAAAAACCTCACTCTGTGTCATGTTTTATATGAAGAAGAGAAAGAATAATTGTATGTTACCTCTTTTGGTTACCTTGCAACACAGAATTTTCTGGATGACTTCTTTTACAGAATAAGAAAGTCTGTTTTACAAAAAGAAGCAAAAAAACCCCATGGGAATGGAGACATTGGGGAACTTGTGCATCCTTAAGGGTAACACAAAGGGGAGTATTACAAAGACTGTTCCCAACTGGGCATGGATTTATAAGTTACACAGAGCACCCTTATGTACTGAAATGCAGAACTATATGCATGAGAAATTCCCAGCTCCTGACATTTTGTGAGCTTTTAATAGTACCATTAGTCAATATATCAGTATGCAGCATATCATATTGACTAGAGCTGATGTTTATAGTGGAAAGCTATTGACTTATGGGATGAAAAAGTGGATATAATTCAGCTTCAGGCATTATTGCCCACTGGAGGTTACTTTTTCATTTACAGGGACAATAATTTGCCCTGTAAACTGAAAACTCTTGGCTCACTATATATTTTACTATACACTTTAATAAGACTTTTTTGCCCTAAATGTGCTTTACATAGAAGCTGGAACTTCAGCAGTAGTATATCCTATGTTAACATAGCCAATTCTGAAGAAAAAAAAATATCAAAAAGTCCTCATACCTAAAAATATTTTAAAAAAATGCCAAACCAGCAAAACTTGAGTGTCTAACTAAAATGCTTTATTTTTTTAAATTGTCCATAACACATCTAGATATAAATGTCAAGGGGTACCTTTTACATATCTATCATACTGTATGATTTTGGCAGCAGTCTTGAGGTTGACAGGACACTTGGTTGGGCGGAGAGGCTGCGCAATCTTCATCCTCAAAGATTTTCATGGAAGCCCTAGGAAACTTGGTCTGACTCTACTCTGAACAAGACTTCAGGATGGCCACTTGAGGTCCCTTCCAACACAAAACCTCCTATGATCACTCTAAGAATTTAAACAGGCTCTTTCTGCCTTCACTGGAGAGACATGAACAGCTACAGAAAATTAGGCCACCACAGCTGTCGTGGTTTTGCTCTGGGTCAATTTTGCTTTCCACCCCCCACATAATTACCACTAGTTGAGAGAAGGTATTTGCAGACAAAAGAGAGACAGGACTTGGGGAAAACAGCAAAAGGCAAGTGTCTGTTATAAGTAGGAAGAAATGTTCTCTGGAGCCACTATAGAGGGAACTTAACAGGTTAGCCTGGATTAGGTAATGAACACATGGCTTGTCACTTCACCTCGACTACACAGACCACTGTCTAGTTGAAGATAACAGTGTTATTCCAAGATGTTTGCTCTGTATGGGGCTCACTCATCCTTGGTCACAACTGACGATTTAGAATGCTAACATGGTGCATAACTGCATAGAATAAAAAATGCCATATGCATTGACTGGTGAACTAATGGTCTGGATCCTACAGTTTTAGTAAAAGATCAGCTTGCTAACCACAAGACACATATACTTCAGCTGACAATACATCTTGATAAGCTAAAAAAAAAATTCAGAATTAGCTTGTCAATAGCAGAAATGAGTCAATAGCAGAACGACTGCTATCCACATCTAATCATAGTAATGGCACAATAGACAATATTCATTATCCACCTGTCAAGTCTTGGTGTGAAAAAAAGCAGTAATAGATCAAGGATAATATAACAATAACAGTAACAATAATAGTAAAAACAAGAGCAGCAGCAAAAGTAAAAAACATCATGTCCTAAAATTAGTGACATAAATCAATGAGTGTTTTCTTTTGTCAATTCACATTAATATACACTGTATAAGACAAAATATCCCAGGGTATCCTAACACAACTTGACATCCTGGTTTTACTTTATGAATTATAATTTAGGGCTTATTTTTTTTCACCTGTTGGATAGTTACTTACTATAACACAATACATTGAGGGATTTTCTCCAGTTTCGTGGTAAGATACTCATTTATGTCCTAGGAGAAAAAACATCTCTTTCCTCTTGCCTTTTTTTGGTAACATTCATCCCAAAAGTGATACAGTGTGACAGGACTAAATAATTTCAATCACAATTTGACAGCTTAATGCTGACTTTGTCTCATAGAGAAGAAAGTCTTTTCAACTAGAACAAAAGATGGAATTGTTTTGAGAGCTTAGGTGGAGATCTAGTCTTGTTTTCTTCCTATAAAAACTATTTCTTCCACTACCTGTTTGGCCCTTGATTAGTAATGACAGCATTCCTGGTGGTGTTGTGTTAACCACATAGGATTCCATCAGTTAGAGGTGGGTATCTCCACTGCAGGTGTCATATGTGAGCTGACTATCTGAGATCTCATCAGAGTCGAAGGCGATTATGGTCAGTATGTACACCTTTCCCTAAAATAGACAGCCGCATTTTTTTTTGTTTCCCTCAGGATTTTTCAGTGCATTGGCTGAATTTCCATTGACTGCAACGAGAGCTAACTTACCATCACTGCCATATGTATGCTTCTGAATCTGGACCCAAGACCCGTCCTTACTGCTCAGTCTGGTTGCAATTGTGTAACATCATTTGAGAGGCTGAGTGGTTGGCAGATGTGACACAATCTACAGGTAGGAAAAATCCTTCTGTTCTTTTGGAATGGCAACCAAAAGGGACACCCAAGGGCATCTCAAATGACAGTAGATAATTATGTCTAGGCAATTTTACTTTATTCTTAGCATCTAATTTATGACAATCATTAAGAATATATCTATAGTGAGAAATTAAATGGGACCAGGAACATTTCTGGTCATTAGGGTCAAGCAGCAAAATATATTTGAGTCTATGCTGAGGAATTCACTAAGTTTCTAAGAGGGGTGAATGCACGTGGAGTAGTTACTGGGAGTGGGCAGCTCTAACTCCTAAAATGGTTCCTGATTTTGTCAGTGTGTTAACTATTATGAACCAAAACTGGATCAGTGAGAGTCCTAATATCTCACTAATATGGTCAGACACACACAAGGATCCTTCTGGGCATTATTTCATCTGACAGGCATAGCTATAGTGCCTAAGAATTCAGCCACGTGTAGGCATTAACAGATAAAACATTCCTCATTTAAACAATAGAATGGTAAAAATTCTCATCTTCCTACCTCCCAACTCCTGTGTGGAGTATATACACCCCAAAAATTTCCAGCCCTTTGAGACAGCTTACTTCTGGATGCATCATGTTCTACCAGATTTTTTTTCTCTCTTTCTCTTGAGGTAATTGTCATTCAGTCCTGGAGTTGAGGTATTGCTACAGGTTTCTGTGGGTTTGGTTTTATTCATTCCTCTCTCTGTCTCTGTTTTTCTCTTTCCATTCAAACACAGAGCATAATAGAATTGCCACTGACAAAACCCTGACTCCACTGGAGTGAAAACCATTCATTTGTCGTTCAATTTTAAGATTCCTGACTCCAAATGTAAGGATATTCTCCATGGACGTAATGGGACATTTAGCAATTCATTCATTTTCTTCGCATGCTACTTATTTAGACACTCGGCAGTTGGCAGCTTTGATGTGAGTGGTGGAAATTATAAAGACATTACATATCATAAAAATATAAAGGAAGGAAAACACAGGCTCTGTTTTATATCAGACTAAATTGACTAGTGTCATACTCAGGATATTTTGTTTTATAAATTATAATCGTTAGAGGAGGTGTTCCCTTGAGTGAAACCCTACCTGTCTGTCTCATATATAACACCAGCTCTTCACTTTTTTCTCCTTAAAGAAATTGCTGTGCAAAACTTGGACACAAAAAAGTAAATTTATAAACTCAAATAGTAGCCATATGAATAGAAATGTGTATGGCTGTGTTTGAAATCCCTAATATAATTAAGGTCCGTGAGTGTGAATCAAGTAAAAGTAATAATATTATATGGAGGGAGTGGTAAAAACTCAGCAAGACAAGGAGAGATGTGATGGTACAGAAATATTTATATAGAAGGGGAGGAAAAAAAAAAAAAGAAAAAAATTTCCAAGCTGATGTTTTGTCCTGTTTTCTGATCATTTGTGGAGGATTCAACTCAGAGGAAAACTAAGCACCCACAGTGCTCTCTCAGTCCTACCCTCTTGGTGATATTGGAAAGAAAACAGGAGGAGTGAGAAAACTCATTGATTCAGATAAAGACACTTTACAAGTGAAGAAAAGAGGGCCATAAAACCCATTAGCAGTGATGCAAAGGTAGGCAATCACCACTTCTCACTACCTCTGAGCAACAGTGACCTTGGAAGACACTGACCTCCACACTTCAGCTTTGAATTGTGGAGCGTGGTGTAGCATGGGATATACTTTTGATCAATTCAGGTCAACTGTCGTGTCTGTTTACCCCTACAAGTTCTTGCCCATCCCTAAACTACTTCCTGTAGGGGGATGTAGAAGACAAAACAACCTGGATGTGCAAGCACTGTTCATCAATACACAAATCATTAGTGGGTTATCAACACAAATTCACAACACATCATCATAGGGACTCCTATGAAGAAAATTAAGTTCCATTCCTGCTAGACTCAGTACCATTATATGTTCTGGTGTTAGAACAGTTACCCATTTTGACTACACATACAGTGAGTCAAAAGCTGATAGGTGTACTCTGGGGGTGAATTAATGTTTGAAATAAATCTTGCATATTTCAAATATCGTATTCAATCAATGATCATAGTGGGATCAAGATTTACTGCAACCCTTCAGACACCTTATAGCCAGTAAGATGCCCTTTGTCTTTGCTATGCAATCTTTTCTATTAATTTTCTTCTAATTTCTTTTTTCTTCATAGTTTCTCACTGGAGAATCAACAAGATTTTTGGAATTCGCATATTTGTGGATATTAAAATCTTTGCTAGATTTTTCAAAATCCCAGAATCAACTAAGTTGGAAAAGATCTCTGAGATCATCAAGTCCAACCTATGAACGAACACCATCTTGTCAACTAGACCATAGCACTGAGTGCCACATCCAGTGTTTTCTTAAACATTTCCAGGGATGATGACTCTACCACCTCCCTGGGCAGCCCATTCCAATGCCCAGTCACCCTTTCTGTGAAGACTTCTTTCTAACGTCTAACCTGAACCCCCCCCGGTGCAGCTTGAGACTGTGTCCTTGTCATATTTCCAGTTGCCTGGGAGAAGAGATGGATACCTACCTGGCTACAACCTCCCTTCTGGGAGCTGTAGGGAGTGATAAGGTTATTTGAGATGGATTCTTAACAAGATGTTGAGAAACATGGTCTAGGTTGGTTTAGCTTTGAGCAGGGAGGTGGAGCAAGGGGCCACCAGAGGTTCCTCCCAGCAGATACCGCACAGTTCTTCTCTGTGGTTCCACTCCACTTTGCTCCTGCCAGTGCCGGAAATCTTGTACACAACCACCACAGTTTCATCCACATGATTTCGTGCTATCCATAAATACATTGACTCGATGAATGGACATTCTATCTGTGTTGATGTGCTCGCTGCCATCCAAATTTTGTGACTGATCTAGTGGCAATTACTGTTAGAAAACAGAAGCAAAGAGAAAGTTTGGGAAGTCTTAACACCTGCTGAATTTGTCTCATGGAGTTTTACCTTCTGAGGCTGCCATCTAAGATACCAGTCAGGGAAAATAGTAAACTGTATCTTAAGTCTGAGCAATTTCTGTGTACTTCAAATTTATATATGTGCTTAAGTATGCCGTTAAAACCTAGAGAAGCAAATCTGGAAGAATTTTTCATCATAGATTTTTTTATAGTAGAAATCTCGGAGATTTTTAGATTTGATGAAATAGTAAGTTTAAGGCACCGGAAAGACACTCTATTCAAACTACTTTGGTATCACAAATAAACATAGAACTTTTACGAGGGCAGAGTAATATCTTTCAGGCAGCAATGATATGCAACAACATGCTTTTCAAGGCAGCTTGTTTAGTTTCTTTGTGTCTTTAATTGTTCGCATGGTTATTTTAAATTTTGAAATTTTACGTAGAGGTTTGCTCAAGATCAGAAAGTGGGAGGGGCATTCAGCTCAACTGTCTTTGCCATTCTGGATGTTTAATATCTAGTGCACGTTAGAACACATCTAGACTGTTGTTCAGTTGATGACAGATGCACATTTTGAGAGATAACTTGTTTTATCAGTTTCAAGCATCTACTTAAGGGTGGGATGAGACTTCTGTTTCCTTTCCACTTCTAAAATAATATTGATTTCTTGTTTGAAGAATTAATTATATGTTAAAAATTTCATCTGTTCACTGAGGTATTTTTGCTACAAACCATAAACAGCCCAAGTCTGTAGTGTTATTTTCATTGCTACAGGCACTATTGTTTGGGTACCACATACTCTCATTCTCTTCTAGTCTGTCCCCAGCTCCAAGATGTTCTTGCAATCACATGAAAACAATGATGCCCTGGTTCTTCTCACAAAGAATGAACATGCTGTGATATGTCTTGTTTGTTTTTTCCTGTGAGGAATAATGGATTATTACAACTATATAATCAGTTTGGATGCATTTATCAACTGAAATGTATGGTTTGACCAAGGCAGTTTTAACTTTATTATTTGGTCAGTATTTGACACATGAAAAAGATTTAAAAGAATTCTATGTAGATTATGCTTCTCCTTACACAGTATAGAAGTTGAAGTTACTTCCATTGAAGGATCCATTGTTAATGAATTTTTCTTTTTGAAACAGATTTTTGCTTTAGATAAAGGTCCATTCCAAGGAGGTATGTGGCAAATATAAAGTTTAAAAAAGATGGCTGTCATACCTCAAGAACTGATGCAGATGTTACAATTTCTTTTATGAGTTTTCACTGAAAAATAAATCACTCATATTAAAATTAGTTATGTCAGACTTCATAATAATCATAAATCAAACTTAAATCTATCATAAGATGTTGAAGATTCAGACACAGAGAGCTGGTTATCTTGTTTTCTCCAAGTTATTTGTTCTGATTTGAACGGGAATTTATAGAAGTGAGGGGGGGTTTTGTTTACTAGGTTGATTTTTACCCTCTGACATTTTATTACACACATTATCCCCTCCACAGAGTTAGGCTGAATTGGTAAAATGTATGGTTGAAACACATTTAAACAGTTATGATTTTATATTTATTCTAGCTCTTTTCTTCAGCACTACTTGAATATTTTAATTTCCCCTGGCAACTAAAGTATATATTCATTATTGAAGGTTGATAATTTTTTGCCTTAATATTTATCTCTTTCATTTTGTATATATTGTTCCCTTGCTAAAGAGTCTTGAACCACTTCAAGAATATTGGCCTTTTGATGTCCAAAATAATTTTGCTATGTCTATAATTGGTTTTGGCCTCTATTTCTTATTAGCTTTTCTTCTTTCCTTACTGATTTTTCTGTTACAATTTTTTTATTCAGTATAGCTTAGCAACATTTTATTCAAGTTTAGTTTTTGCTTTTGGCAGAAATTATCAGTAGTTTTCTATGCTGGAAAAAGAAAATATACAGACCTTCTTTATATTCATGTTCTGGATCTGTTCCACCCAACTGACTTTTCTGCCTAATTTCCTTTTGTCTTTTATTACTGAAAACCTTAGTTACAGACCTGCTTTCATCTTTTCACTTAATTTGAATGGAATCAACTTAAAATCATTCTATCCAGGGTTAATTTTCATGCCTGGCTTATCTTCTTGACTTATCACTATCAAATCTTCCAATGGGATCAGAAATCTTTTAACTCTGGCATGTGACAAACTTGTGGGCAGCAAGGACTCATACGCTATTGCAGTGAAATTATTCTGAAAAGAGGTATGGCCAGTACAATTTTGATTTTCCATGGTACTTTGAATGTCTCTACAAGTATAAAAAAGAATAAGCTGCTCTAACTGAGGATTAGTGTGGGAGAAGGCTAATTGGTCTTTCACCTTATTTTTGCTGTCATTCCTTCAGGGATTAGGTTAAGCCTCAGTGTATGTTTCATCAGGGAATCACGAAGATTATACTTTGTCTCTCTGTCTATCATTCAGACACTTTCTCTAATATTGACTAGATTTTTATAAGTCTCACAACTCATCATGCAGTGCCTTTTAGTCAAAATAGGTATATAATTTCTGGTACCAAGGGCTGTTCTTAGGGTAATAGAATGAAAGGTGTGAGACAATAACATGATTGCTAAATCTTTATTAAGTTTCCTTTCATCCATGCCAAGTCTCATCTTACCTATGGGGTTTTGGCATCTTTAAATTAAGAAGGTGCTAATGAGGTGTCTAGGAGTCTGACCTCAGACATATATAGCATTTTGGGTAGAACTGAGATTGCCTACTATAAAGTAATATAACCCAAAGTCATGACCTGGTCCTTTAAAATAAAGTTCCCCTCAATGACAAAATAGAACTGCTGTAGGAAAATGTCAGTTACTCAGCAAAATTTAAATGAGGCAGAGAGACTAACACTTTTTCTTGGAGTTCCAGCTAGGAATCTTCACGAATATTGTAAAATTGACTATCATTGTTATATCTGAATTCTTAATTATTCATAGAATTTCCTGTTAGCCTAAAGGCCACGAGAAATCATTGTATTAATTTAGGATGGAATTCATCTCATACAACTAAAACTGTAAAAGACTACAAGATCTGCAACTGGAATAATAGCACTTTCCATTCAGTATAATAAATAGGTATTTTTAGGGAAAAATTCCTTGACCCTGCTTAGAAGTTCTCCTTAGGATGAGCTGAGTTATGCCCTAGAAATGCCAGTTCTGGTTTTGACTAGAAGATAGACCATGGGTAAGACTAACTGTTGATAACTATGTTTGTTCAGAAAACACTTACCTACAACCTCCCTGTACAATCATCAGAAATAAGTACCTTTAGAGGGTAATTCTCTTGACCAAAGATCCCTGTCTGGAGAAAGTGGAGTGAATAGCCGTGTCAAAGTGCTAGTCTTTTTTCACTGAATATGCATAGCCATCTTAGACAAAACATATAATTTCTGGTTAATATTAAAATAAGTTAATTGTGTTTTAATTTTTACCTGCACTTCACATAAAGACGTTCCTTCCATGAAGAAATTCAATTTTTATTTCTGTGATCATATGGTACAAGCAAACAGAAACTTTATTTCCTTATTTGAAAGTGCCAGATGATGAAAAAGCTACTATGGTTCTTGACCAGTCATTCTACTGTTTTCTATCATTTTTGCTAAAAAGGGATATTTCTTTGCAGAATCAGTTTGACAAGTTTCACTCCTTAACCACTGGATCTTTTCAAGTTTTTCCTTCTAAGACTGGAGAAACTTCTATTATCACATTTTTATTCTTTCGATAGATATTTATAGACCATGTCTAGTTATACCTTTATCTTCCTTTTGAAAAATTAAATAGAGCATGCAGTACTTCATTGCACAGTGTTTTCAAACCTGTAATAATTCCTATGAAACTTTTCTGAACTCTTTCCAATCTTTTTCAATATCATTTCTCAGCTGTGGGTACAAAGACTGGACAGTTTTCCCATAATGGGCATATCAATACCAAGTACAAACTAATAAAGATATTCCTTTCTCCCATATGATACATTTTCATTTAGGTGTTTAAGGATCATATTGGTCCTCTGCAACATAACATCTCATTGGATCCCATATTCTGCTGATGGGCTATGACTGATTCTCATTTTCTCTTTCAAGTCTTTTACAAGATCGCAGTTCTCAAGACAGAATTTTCCATCCAGTAAATGCAACTTTGATTTTCTAATACTGGGACAGAAATGCAGCTGACTGAGGTCAGTGTAATACTATTCTATGCCGTTTTGTGCTAGATCAGGATCTGAGCAAGGGTTTTATTTCAAGAACTTGCTATAAGAACTTGATGAAATCCTTTGCTTAATTTTACATCAGGAATTAAAGATAACCTTAATGTGGTCCTACAGTCATTCCTCCTGAACATCTAAACTACATGTTCATCTTTTATAATCAGGAGCCATCCATGATGATCTTGCAAAGCACTTCAGTTCTGGCCATGCTTGTCCTATTCCCTTATTTCTTTGGGTCTTTTCTGTCTGTAAATATTTGGGTCATGTCCGGTGACACAGCAAGCACACTAGAAAGGCGAAAGAAAGTAACACAAGGTTTGAGCATTCTTCAGGGACCTGGAAATGTGTTCCTGAGGGGTTTCCCTGGAAGAACTTGCTTTTTCCCTTCTCTTGCTGTATGACAGGCAGGGCTGGAGTTGCGGGAAGGACACTTGGTGTCTCTGGAGAGGAAGGAGACATTGAAGGGGTACGTTTCAGACGAGGCACAGATGTCTTTGATCTAGGTACCTGTGGGAGGGTCAGGAGGTGAGAGAGGTTGTGGAGGGTCATCAATATATACTGGACGTCAGCATCTCCTCACAGCTTGGATCACTGCCTTCACCATGTTACTCACTTCATGTCCTGCTCCTGATCTCTCCCCTCTTCTGGTTTCTGCCCCTTGCTCCCAAACAACCCAACATTCTAACTCCAAGAACACCTTTCCTGCCTTTGGGAACTTGACAAAAATGTCTGTTTAGCTTTTAATAGGTTAGGCCTGGAATATGAGAGGTCTGCATGAAAAGTTTTCCTTGCTGAAGTAAATGTCAGTGTTGCTGAATTCTGGGGAGCATAGATTTCATCAGGAGTCAGTGTCACATCCCAAGCTTCTCTTCAGGCACTGGCATTGACTAACTCCCTGCTAGTTCACAGAGCCTAGTTGTTAGTGTTTATTTGTTCAATGACCTAGCCTCTTCATTCATGTGTTTATTTATTTATTTATTGTTTTATTGATTATGAGAATAAATGACAAAAATTTTACTCATTCCATTTTAGGTACATATCTACTTTAGGACGGATTGGATCATCCAGTGGTGAGGTTACCATACGGGCCATGGAATTTTAGATGTTAGAGGTAAATCTGGACCTACATGGATGCCTGAGATACCATCACCGGACTCTCTTTCTCATCCGAAGGAAGGACTAACACCATCTGCCCAGCACTAAGGTGTTATTTATGATTTCTAAGTAAAACCAACACAGGATTTTTCACCCCTAAGGTAATGATAGAGCTTTCTTTTCTCCCCAGAGATTACACTTGATCATTCAGTTTGAGTGAAAGATGGGTGTCTGTGGCCAAGTGATAAGAAGAGCATTTTGAAATATGGTAAGCAATACTTACAGAAATTCATATCTGGTAACTATAATGTTTATAGTTAGGTTGTATCATATTATATATTAGGTTTTTGAAAGACACCAAATAATGGATTTGATCTGACCCAGGTGATCCCTTCTTGTCACAGCAAAAAGACCTCTGCTGTGAGCTCCAAAAACATCATGATGTTTAATGAAGAGTTTTGGGGGTTTTTTTTGTGCTTTGACTGAACATCTTGTGTCAAATGATGCGCCATCACTTTCCCCAACAAAGCTCTCAGCATGAACTTTGCTCTGTTACCAAACTCTGCAGATTTGCCTGTCTGCTGTTTGAGGCTCCCGTTTCTTGAAATGAGGCCTCCATGTTGCTCAAAGCTTAACTGCCTGGATCCCACCTTTGGTGCACTGCGTAGCCCATTCCAGCCCCTGGGCTGCCCGAATAATGCCGCATCTCTCATTCTCTCGCCTCCTGCCGTGGATCAGCTCTCACCGTCGGCTTCAGAAGAGCACACAGCATGACCTGCCTTTCTGAATGCGCAGAGACTGCAGTGGTCAAGCTGAACAGTCAAAAGTCTGTGCCAGTTCTTTCCTGGCATTTGGATCGCACTGACTGCCAGGCCCTGTAAAAGAACTAATCTCCCAATTGAAGACAGTTTGTGGTGGAATATGGTGATGGGGTAATTGTTCAAACAGCTTTGTCTTTCAGAGCCAGAGTTCTCCACTGTCAAAGTCATTGATTATCAGCTCAGCCAGTGTGGGAGGCTTTTTTTCCCCCTCTGAGCTACAGGACATTGAGTTCCATAATTGTTTACAGTCAAATGCCTATGCAACACTTAATTGCCTTCTGTAAGCTGCTTGGCGAGTGGAGCAAGAGCAGTGGTTTGATGAGTAGAGCTAGAGTCCAAAGCACTGTGGAGCTTGCAGCAATAGGATCCCTGCTGATAAGAAACAAACACGTCTGCTTCTGTGTCATTGTTTTTTTGGCTGCATCAGGCAAGTTTTGAGAAAGTTATTGTCTCCTAGCAGGCGGTGTAATAGGCAAGCACAATGTGTTAGTTCACCAGCCTTTCATCTCCAAACCCAAGCTCAAATTCTGGCTCTAGTGTCTCTTCAGAATGACTTTAGTACATCCTCTTTTATGCTCATTTCAATGCCAGGCTGACCAGTGCAGGCAGGTGAAGTTTGCTTCAGGTTGCTGCTGAGGTACCTGAAGAGTCTCACAACAACTTTATGCTGAAAGCTGGGGAGAGGTGTTTCAAGAGCAGAGTGTGTGAAGAGACAAGAGCCAGACTGAGTCCAACAGGCAAGTTTTGAGTATGAAACCCAATATATATGCAAGTGTGAGTCTCATATAACTATGAGTTATAAATCAGGATTGAAGTGTATTATTTTTCTAATATGATTTTCAGAATGAGTGGAATGCTTTACAGCTTGGACAGATACAAAAGTTTTTCTTAATAACAAGCAAACAAACAAACAAACAAACAAAAAAAGAATTCTCTCTCCTCCTTTTTTTTTTTTTTTTTTTTTTTCACTGTAGCACAGAACTGTGTTCAAAATTCCTGCAGGGAATGTTTTTGAAGATCAGGGGATTAGCTATGTTATCATGTACCCTGAAACCTGAATTTCTTTAAAGGATTTTTCATGCTTGCTTCTTTTGAAGAGTCTTGTAATTTACAAAGAGACCAAGGAAGAAAAACAAATTAAAGAAAACCTAGGTGCAAAATAAGTCCTAAGGTACTTTTTAATGGCACGTCAATACAGAGATGTAGTTAATAAGATGATACTATTTCTAGAGTAAAAGATATTTAAAGATATTTTAAGATATTATATCTCTTGCTGGTGCTTAGCTAGATATTATGACCACATTTTTAAATGTGGAGTTTCTTAGTATTAAGTAATCTGATAGTTCCATTATTTTGAAAAATATACCATTATTTAGTTCCATTGCTTTAAGCATATTACTGGTTTCATTACAATGTTAACTAAATTCAAAGTAGCAATGGACGTAAGTAAAGCAAGATATTATGTCTTTTCAGGAACTAAATTTTACCATTCTCTTGCTCATTGTACAAAAATCTAATCTTAGATGGCTTGGGTAAATCAATAATTCAGTTAGTAAAAGTTAAAAATAAAAACTAAAAGATTGCTATAGATTTTTTGAAAATACTATTTTCCTCTACTTCTTTTTTTTTGCAGAGGACATATTATTTAAGATTTTTTAAATTTATTTTCTAAATCCAAAAACAGAAAGTATGAACTTTCACATATATTTGATATTATAAATCAAGTGTTTGACTTTGTTAGATAGTTGTAAAGAATTTTAGAGGACATAAAGATAGTAAAAAAACCCAAATACATTAAAATACCAATAACCCCTCTCAGGGATCTGGGTTGCAAAATAAAAAATCAGATACTCCTTGAACTCTTGGAAGGCTTGGTGACGTGACTACTTCCCTGGGAAGGCTGTTCCAGTGACTGACCACCCTCTCAGTGAAGAACCTTTTTCTAATCCAGTCAGAACTTCCCCTGATGCACCTTCCATTTCCATGTCCAATTGCTGATCATGAGAGAGAGGAGATCAGCACCTCTCCTTCCGCTACCTTCCTTCAGGAATCGTACGGAGCAGGAAGCTAGACTTGATGATCCTCATGGGTCCCTTAAAACTTGAGATATTCTAGGACTCTGGTTTATTTTCCAAAGCTTTTCAAAAAAGGCCATTTTTCTTTCCTATTTGCCAGTGTCAGCCTGTTACTTCAATTCTCCTATAAGTTCCTCCTAGGGAAACCTTTATATCCAGAAGAATCCATTTCAACCACCAACAGTTTCCCACATTGATGGAGAAGAATTTAGAATATCTTTTGTTGTTCAATAAGAAGTTGTTTTTTTTTTTTAGTTAATTTCTCACTGCTTGGGAATTATGAAATTCCAGTGGTGGTGGTAAGTTATCTGAGAACTCACAACAAAATTATTCTGGCTTTTCTTTTGGTTATTTGTCATTCTTAATGATTCAATCCATCCATTTTAGTGATTATTTTATCAAAGTAGTGTCTCAGAATGCAAAGGCAAAGGTTGTGTTGGCCAAATAATGTATTACACATTCTTGTGTTGTGTACACAACACTTGTTGAAGAAAACAAACAAAAAATAGCAACCTTCTTTTGGCAGCTTCTATCATTCTGGGTGATAGAAAAGTTATAAGTAAGTGCTGAATTAAATTCTGAAAAGGAATGAAAATTACTAGGAGCAAAAATCAGTTGCCTGAATATGGATGTCTAATGCCCTTTAATCCATTTTCTAGCAGTAGCTGAATGGGATGGGATAATTTAGGATATCTAATGCAAGAGATCAGTGTTTGGGCAACCGAATCACATTCCTATGATCCGTGACTTTGAAGTGATTTAGGCACCAAATGTCTGTGTTGAAATCAAAGGGAACAAAGCACTGCAAGGGTTTTAAAGATTAGGCTAAGAAGCCTACATTTAATAATTTTCACTAATATTTAAGCCATACGTTTATAAGTTATATAAACACAATGAAAATCAATTTTCGTCACAATAAAGACTAAATTCCCCCCTCTTCCTCCCAGTGAACAAAACTGGAATGACTTCATATACATTACATAGACTTTTTTTTCTTCTTTTTGTTTTTAATCTGGGATATGTCTTTTTGTAGACCATGGAAATAGTATGTGGGTTAATTTTTTATCTACTTAAACATTGTGAGCTAGAAGTCATTATTGTAGTGATTTATGGCAGCTACTCTGTTGCCAACCTTAACACAGTTTTTTTCTTATTACTTAATTGTTCTTGTAGGGCTTCAGCTACTAGTATCTTAGTTCTGAAAATAGGAAACAGGATGCTTGGCTAATTAGTTCAGAGTCTGTCTAATGAGGACTATTAAAAATGCAAATAAGAAGTGATCAAATAGTGCAAAGTTTTGTCCTGACAGAGTATACTAATAAGTTTCTGCCAAAATAAATGCATAAAACGATGGAAGAGAATGAAGTTTTAGATGGCACCCTTAACTATAAAGGGGATACCATAAAGATAACATGGCTGAAAGCCAAATACCTCATGACATTTAAATTTGGATATAGCTATAAAAATATACCTTGTAGTGAAGGGGGGGGGGGTGTGATGAATCCTGGGCTGACTTTACAGTAAAAGATAAACAGTAAGTCAGTGTTTCTCTGTGTGTCTTCTGAGCTGATTCATAAAACGTCAAAAGGATGGGCTGTGAAAACCTCACATTTTTTATCATTGCATTATATAATCATCCATATGTGTGTAAGCAAGAAAACAAACAAGATGTTATAAGGGAGCAATAATCAAACATTCACAATTTAACAAATTTGTTAAATCTCTTAAAGATGAAAACATTGTAGGAACTCTTTGTAAGATGTCTCCCACACTTTTAGGATGTTCTTTGAATTTAAAAGAAGGTTGAAAAAAAATGGTGTAAATGACTAACAAATGGACCTATAACTGTCACAATGCACTGAATATACTTTTATTCTGTGTCTCAAGAAACCAGTAGGAAGGAGCAGAAGTTAACTGGATGGGAGTAAAATCAAATCTTATTTGTAATTCAAATTAACAAATATTAGTATAATTTATTCACCTTAGACGAGGTAACAGACAGGTGAACCTTTGTGAACTGCAATGTGTTAATCAATGTAGACAAAGAATATGCTACAATTTATACATTATGAATTGCCTGGAGAAGAAATGGTACCTCCCAGATGTCCTGCAGGGAGATTTTATGGCTGTAAGTTTAAGGGTTACTTTTCCTTAAAGTGAAAATATTTTTAAGTAAGAAGCAAGTCACCGCAGAAGGAGTGAAAGAATCTAGCAGTGGAAAATCCTCAGCTGCACTAGGAATGGTGTGGAGGAAATAATTGAGGAAGTAGGGCTGCTAATGGATAGATAGAATGGACCTGTGAAGTAATTTGGTACTATTCCTTTGCTTTGGTGAGCTTTATCTCACCTTTGGTGACAACTTTGTTGGCATCTTCTTGCTCTTATTCCATTACTAGGATGCCTTTTTATTGACCCCCATGCTATTTTTAGAAAATAAATTTTGACACCTTTCCCTTGCCTTCCTTTCTTCTCTGCTTCACATAAACCCCAGTTTAATGTTTTGCAGCACAGTAGTCCTCTATTTGTTCCCTAATATTGTTCCCACTGATCGGACAGTGTTATTGATTTTCTCTTCCCATTGCTACAGCAGGATTGTCGTTTACATGACTGTCATACGCCGAAACCTCAGGGCCAAATTCCTGCCCATTAGCAAGCTGCCTTGCCCTATTTAAAAGAGGCGTTTGGTGTCCTGTCTGTCTTCCAAATAGGCCTCTTGCTGGCTGTAGCTCCTGTTGGAAGTGTCTCTCTCTCTGTGCTGATTGGAGTCTAGACTGAACATTTGCTAAGGAGGTCCAAGACAAACTTCTTTATGCACAGGGTAAGTCATGCATAAGATTGGATCCCAAAGGCAGCAGTACAATCAGCAATGGTTTATATACAACTTAAACAAACACTCAGAGGGGAAAACTCTTTACAGGGTATAAACATGAGCAGATAACTAGGCTCATGACCTCCTTTCCTTGTAAAATGTTACTCTTCAGCTGCGGTCATGAGCTAAGTGACTGTGCCTTCAAGACTTTTCCTTGAGCATTAGTCCCTCTGGATTATTTTGGTAATTTCTGCTGAAACAAAACAAACCGGATCTGGTGGGTTTGGGCGGAAGGGTCCGTAATGAGCAAGCTGTTCCCTCCGAAGATCGCAAAGGCTTTTCTGACTCCAAAAAGGCATATGGTGGCTTTAACAGGGGACATGACCTGCATTCACTTAACAGTGTTCATCATACCACCATCTCTCTCAATTCGGCATGTTAAAACCCTGTTTACATTTCTTTATGCATACACACATATATAAAGAAATGTGCTGAATAATTTGGTGGTAAAGTAACTAACACACTTAAGAAGGGAATCAGTTCAGAATAACCAGAAAAGAAACTCAAAACCTCAGTGGCCACATATCCTGTCTTTTGGGCTACCCTGAGATGAGAAGCTTTTGATTTTTTTTGATTTTAATCTCAAGCCACAGTGGGGAGCTGAGAAAACTTCTGTGAGAAAAGTTTCCTGGGCACTGCTGTATCTTCATGAAAAGTTTCAGTTTTGATGATTCATCATTTTCACACACACACAAAAACACATTGTGTTGAAAGATTTCTGACCAGCCCTAGTAATGAATCCATCTGCTGCAGTCAGCGAACACAATTACGAGACAAATCACCCATCTTCAACAGTAAAGCTGAGAATAGAACCCCCTTTTTCTTCTGCTTAAAAAAAAAAAAAAAAAAAAAAAAAAAAAAAAAAAAAAAAAAAAAAAAAAAAAAAAAAAAAGAAAAGAAAAGAAAAGAAAAAAGAGAGAGAGAAAGAAAAGGCACAGAGTGTTATCTTTTTATCTTAAGGAGCTTTTTACTATTCTCCATTAGCAGATAACTTATTCTACTCTCTCCTAGGCATGGCCCAACTGCAAGAGACAGACACGATCTTATACCCACACACTGACACAGACAGAGAAAAAGAGAGAGGGAATCTGTGTATGTCCTTTGCCTGCTCTGTGATCATTAAAAATCTGATAACACTTCTGTTCAAGAATGAAGGTTAGACCCCACCTGCTAGTCATTCTACCCAGGTATCTGCTAAACACTGTCTTCTTTATTGTCGGCAGTATGGCTAGGTAGCTGTTATATACCTGCTGTGCTCTGCACAAGAGATGGCTGCATATGAATGGGCAGAGAATTGCTCTTCCTTTGTGCCTGGTCTACCTTACAATGCATCAGTGTGAAAGCCCATTGCTTCTGAAAATGATAAGAAAGAAAAGAATGTTATTGAAAGATCAAACCTGCGGCCAGATTTTGCCTGAAGACTGAACTGCTTTATGAGCAAAACACTGAGGTTCAGGTAATCGATGTTCAATGTCCATTTCTACCTCAGATTTCTTTCAGCCCACTGGGGACACCATTTAATTTAGCTGTTTGCTGTAAAACAAAGATTGTGCTCATTCTGCCTCTACCCTCCAGCCTCTCCCTGGTCTTCTTTACTTACACTGTAAGATCTTCCAGTCAGGGAATTTAATGTGTTTGTACAGCACCTCACACATGGGGACCCATCTCCCACCTGAGGCCTCTGCACATCACAAAACCCGCACAAGCATCTGTTTGGAAATGAGAGTTTAAAATGTCGAAGTTGGCATTGTTTGCACCAAGTTAGATGGAGTTAACCCATTCAAATACCCTTCTCTTTCCCTCCCCAAACCACAGATATTCCACTGTACCATATCTGACATTTGGGGACGTTGTAGAAACCAGGTTAAAAAAAAAAAAAAAAAAAAAAAAAAGAAGAAGAGAAATAATCACAGGGCAGCAGATACCACCTGCCTGGACTTCTCTATGGGAATGAGTGATCTGACAATTATAGACTTCAGGTGCTGTGAGGAATCATCTTTCCAAACTGCTGCCAGGGGGAAAAAGACTAGTTCTGATCTGATATCTAGACAGTCTAAGAGTTATTTTTGTCCTTGAAGCCTAATAGTGGGTTATTGGTAATTATAGGAAAAGAAAAAATAACCTAGAAAAAGTGTGGGATGTCTTTTTTATTTCTTCCCCATCTATTCTGTTCTACAGAAATCTTGTGGGGTTCCCATTCCACACTTAAGGAGAATTTAGCTCTATTATTACTTCAAATTAAAATATGCCCATTCTCTAAGATACTCTTTTTAGCTTTTAATTTGAATGTTTATATTATTGTCATAATTTCTCTTTAAATTGCAGAAGAAAGCTGCTATAACAGTGCCCAGAGAAACAACCAAACAACCAAAAATGTAATCCAGGCGCAGATGGCAGAGAAAGAACAGAAACAGAAAGGAAAGAAAGTGGGTGGGGCGGGGGGGAGAAGGTTGTGAGGCAAGAGGAAGGAAAAGGGGAAGAAAAAGAATAGAGACAGGAGTAGGAGAACAGTATACAAAACAAAAGAAACAAACAAGCCAAACCAAACCAAATAAACAGCAAAACACACAAAAAATCCCAAAACAAACCACAACTTCCATCTCTTTATTAGTCTCTCAGGGCAGATCACTAAAAGTCTCAGGTGTCCTAAATCCATTGGCTCCTCTACAAATGAAGGGGGAGAGACAGGGAAGGGTAGGCACAGATGTAACAGGTGTAAGAAAGCAGATGTAGCCCTTCATGGGAACAATTCTTGGAGAGTCTGCACCGACATCCTTGATCTCAATGGGAAAAACAAGCTCATTTATCATAGCGTCAGACCTTTTATACTGAGCATTTCTAAGAAAAAGTGGGAAGGGAGAAAGGGAATGATAGAAAATGGAAGAGGAATGTGGAGGAAGGCTGAAGAGGATGAGTAGAAAGCTATGGAAATTGTAGGCAGAGGAGAACCTGGATTTGAAGCAGGCAGCTGACGGCTCCAGCAAGGGACTCTTGTTTCCAGCCTGATTCAGTTTCAGAGATGCTGTAGTTATTTGCTGAATTGCCTGATGTTGTTTTGAACTATCTGAGAAACCAGTGGCATTCAGGGCAAATTACATCTAATTTTCTGTACAAATTGCCAAACTATTGGACCCAGCAAATGTGTTTATTAAAAATCAGAGACATAGGCATGGGTCATGTCTTTGTGGCACCAGATAATCAGAAAGAGACTAAGTCCACTAATATGGACAAATTGCATTTGATTTTTCATGCTGGAAAGGGAACCAATAAAGACTCCTTCATCTTGCTTTCACTGTCCTGGATTATCTCCCCAGAAGGGGGTGCTTGCCTATTCCAGCACTATTGATTTATTTGGGGACCTCAGTCATTGACTCACACTCATGATTAGGACTGAGCAAACATTTTTCTCAATTTGTAATACTTGATGTTTCCTAGCAATGAAGAAGTAAGTACAGAGAACTGAGATCAGACTGAAACACTTGTGTGAATATCTCTGATTCTTGAGAATCTTGCTGTGGCTACTCAGAAGTCCTTAATGTGTTGGAGGTATGAGAGGGAGGCCTACTGGAATTCATAATGATGTTTAAGGGAGGGGATGATATTGAAGCATATGCAAAGCTGTTGAAAGCAGACCTCCTATTATCCAGCTAACCTGTCTTGTTTCTTCTGTAAAAAGGAATAGGGGGGAGATTTGTTTGTCTATTGGTTTATGTCATCTAATTTTTGAATTTAAAAACTCAGCAAGTCTGTTATCATGAGCAAACAAACTATAACTTGATGCTGAGCTTTGGTGAAACATTTCAATTTAACGAGTGCACAGGGTCTGAACAGAATTTTCTCTCCCAAAAAGAGGAATACAGTGTTTCAGGGGCATTCCTTGGTGGTCCGTACTGGGACCAGTACCATTTTCCATCTTTATCAGGGACAAGAAGAATGAGATTGAGTGTACTCTCAGCAAGTTTGCAAATGATACCAAGCAGTGTGGTTGGTTACTGCTTGAGAGGGAAGGAACCCCAATGTAAGGACAATGTGAACCTGTTGGAGTGAGTCCAGAATATGACACAAAGCTACTCAGAGGGCTGGAGGATCTCTGCTGTGGAGACAGAATGAGAGTTGGGATTGTACAGGCTGGAGAAGAGAAGGCTCAAGGAGACCTTATATCACCTTCCAGTTCCTAAAAGGAGAAACAAGAGAACTGGAGAGGGACTTTCTACAAGGGCATGGAGCCAAAGAACAAGAGATAATGGCTTTAAACTGAAAGAGAGTAGGTTTAGATTAGATATCAGGAAGAAAATCTCTACTGTGGGGGTGGTGAGGCAATGACACAGGTTGCCCAGAACAGTTGTTTGTGCCCCATCCCTGAAGCGTTCAAGACCAGGCTGGAGGGGCTTTGAGCAACCTGGTCTGGTGGAAGGCATCCCTGTTCATGGAAAGCAGGTTGGAACTAAACAATCTTTAAGGTCTTTTCCAAGCCAAGCCATTCTATGATTCTATAATTCTATTATCTCTCTTAATTTGTCTACATTTGTATGGAAATTAGAGCTAGATCCAGACAGAATATTACATAGGAAAAAAACTCCAATATATGGATTATGGTAGCACCCAAATTGTCTCTCTGTGGCAGAGACTAAACCAAATAATTAAAAAAAAAAAAGAAAATAGTTGTTTTTTTTTTTTTACATCTGAAAGGACAGTGTGAGTGACACATTCATCCCAACACTTCCTGTCTTAAATATAGGGAGATCTAGGTTGGAAGTGCTCAGATGCACAAAATCAATTAATTAATTGAACCTTGTTACAGACTGAGATTTGTAATTTGATTGGAAATTAATCAGTCTGCATAGGCTTATGTTGTTCTGTCAACACCTAGCTTAAATGGATCATCTCATCCAGAGTCTTGTTCTATTGAGAACTGATCTCTTCTGTGCAAGCAACTTATCACAATGTAAGCTCCCAGTATTTTAATTTTATATTTCTAACTGTGAATTGTATTTCTTAGGTAAAATTCATTAATTGCTAGACAATGATATTTGGAGTGGAAAATGCATGAAAAAGATTTTCCATATCCAATAGGAACAGTAGTTTATGAAAATATTGAGAACTCTTTAGGGATGATTTATAGAAAAATGGGGAGACATACATAAGGTGAATCATAAGGGATTTACTCATAGTTTTAATGAAGAAAAGGGAAAGAGTAGAGAATTTTCTATAAAGTTTCATCTCCGCCTTGTTATAAAGGGACAAACATGCAGTTGGGAATGCAATTCTCGCCTCTAGCATGGTGCCAAATAATTATATGGATCACTGTGTAATTATGTACATTCAAGGTTCTCCTAAAAAGCTTTATTTATTCAGCATTGTAACGACTATGCTTTTGATTCTAAAAGGTCTTTGTTTCAATCCCCACTTATGTAATAGCTGCCATCTAGGCTGACATTTAAGTCTTGAACTAGATATAGAGAAGCTGAAAGTGTAAACAGTTATAGCTCGAGCACAAGTTCCAGGGTTCTTTTGTTAGGGCTGAATTAAGCTCAGAGCATCTGCGCACTGAGCACACAAGGAGGCCTGTGGCACACACAGCCTCAAAAGTGCTGTGAGTCCTCTGAACACAAATTTTGCTGGAACACCATTAATACACTATAGGCTTTCACATCTCCTATTGGTTTACACAAATATGAGGACAAAAGTTGTTTCAGAAAATCATGAGGACTGCCATCAACTCTGTTTTCCCTTCTTTACAGACATTACTTAGGCAAATTCATCTCCCAGGTTATATTGCCAGAACTTAAGAAACTGGTGCAAATAACTGAAATTCAAAAGCGGATAGAGGTGTGAAATTTGCCCATGATTGTGATGCGAATGATGGATAATCAATGACACTGCTGCTTTTTCTGACATATTTATGATCTTTGTAAGTTCTTTGGCCAACTTTTTAAAGCAAGAATGATCACTTATGTGCTTGTGTGCTCCGATAACATTCAAAGGCTTGAGTAGACAGTAATTCTGTGGGGTCTGCTGGGAACTCATGACCTGTGTGTTGAAAACACAGCAAGCACTAGTCTGTAAACGAGTAACATTTCCAAATTTATGTCTTATGCAATTTCAAAAATTTCTGCGTAGCAAAAAAGGGTACCTATTTAGATTTGCACAAAGCCTTCTCAACCAGAGAAATCAAGGACAATATTTCTTTGTCAGCAAGGGTTCCAGTTTGAACTCCTCAGGAAAGACTGAAAGCATCGCCAAAGAGAATGGTTGAAAATCTATGAGGAAAACAAAGAGGGGTACAAAACTGATCAATATAAATCACAGCTTTACAGAATGAAGTTTTTCAGTGAGGTTCATCTGTATCACAATAATTTTTCTGTGAGATATTTTCACATAACAGATGGTAGAAAGAACTAGGTCCAAATGTAAATGAACAAAAAACTTGAAAAAAAATAGTTTCCGGCAATGTCCAGTCCTGTCTTCTGAACATGTTCTTACTAAAAGTACTTTTATTCCTGTGTTAGTTTATTTGAAAAAAAAAAACTTGTAAACATTTTCACTATGGCGTATTGTTCTCATTTTGTTGCCCACAGAAGTTAGAGTACTGAAGTGACTTGCAAAAAGTTGATGTGAGGATTTTTTCTCTACCAGAGTTTATTGCAGTTTGGTCTTGAAATGCAGCTATTCTGATGGCTGAAGGTTAGAACATATGTAGGTATCAGAAGAAAATCCTTTGAAGATAGTGGTGTCCCAGGAAAGTTCCCTTTGGCAGACAGTTCATATAAGGTAACTCAATAGTTCAGTGTTTCTGCTAGATCCTTCAGATATGCAAAAGTCTGGTTTATTCCTAGCACTCTATGGTCATTTTATTAATATGTTTGTTTGCTTAAAATACTCCACCCTCTTCTAGAAGTTCAAAAGCTTCTTTTCCTTAAATATATTATAAATTACAACATTATGTACCTGGGACTGACAACATACTCTACATTGCCCGTGTATCTGATGCAGGTTTTCCAAGTACAAAGGCCTGCTATACAGTCTGGCTTTCTGTAATATGCTAAGAAGTATGCAAAACAATACCTAGTGTTTCAGCTGTTATTGACAAGGGGCAGTTTTCAGTAAATTCAGGGTTCTGATATAGGCAGAAGCGCTATCCCACATTTGTCCAGTCTATTTGGTTGTGAGCCTGCTCCTTGACATGGTTTTATCTTATGTTGTCTTCTACTTCTCAGACCATAAACTTTGCACACATATAAAATGAGAAAATTAAGGTGGCACAGTATGCCTAATGTTTCACTGGAAGGCTCTTACATACAGCTGTGATAACAACGACATGAGAAATAACAGTGAAAATAGAAAATAACTGGTATTTTGGATATGGTACACCTTTGGTTTTCTGTCAAATTATATTTCATATGTTTATAGGCAGTCTTTCTTACCCAAAGAATTATGACATAATTTTGTAGCACCTTTTTCTATGATAATAATTCATGAGGTTTACTTATATGTATAGGGTTTGAATTAAATTGTCTGGTAGAAATAAGTATTATTTCCACAGCATAACTACACATGTGGTTCTCAATGACAACAATATTATAACTAATGTACTAGCAAACTGTACAAGACCTAACCATGATGCTTTTTATTTTCCAGGTGTCTGAACTCAGATAGATTCATAAATCATGAATGTTGGACTCCGGAGAGTTTCTTGGTAACTCTGTCATGTAATGATGCTTGGCAAGGTTAATTTTCTTCTTTAAAAATCCACATTTTAGACAGGAAACTCCTAGCATTCAAATTCAGGTAGTACTTATCTTGATCCTGCCTACTATGAAGAGAACTGAGGCCACATTTGGTTGGGGTTAACAGGGATCAAAACTTCACAGCTTTCACTAAATATTTTGAGTTGGAAGGGACCAATAAGGACCACTGAGTCCAACTCCTAAGTGAATGCCCCGTACAGGGATTGATTCTGTGGCCTTGGTTAGAGCATGTTATTGGCCCTATGCTCTAACCAAACGAGCCACTATTTCAGAAACTTGACTCTCCAGAATTTTCTGCATGTTTTCATTAGGCTTACAAGGTGTAATGGTTCTATATATGTATGAGGCTTTGGAGGGGTGAGCAAAATACATATCAGCCTGTTGGTTGCACTGGTGAGTTCAATGAGTAAAAGAAGTCTTGGGTCTCTTATGTCAACGAGCTCATTTTTCACAAGGTGAGCTCTGCATTTTTTCCCTTTTTTTCCTGTATTAACCTGGAAATACAAATCACACAACATATAATTTAGTGTTTTTCAGTGTAATCTAAGGGCACTATAAGCAAGAATTCCCTCAGTCTCATGACCACAACACTCACAGAGAATATGGCATGTCCTTGTCCAAGTTTGTAAGTGGCTGTTAGTAGAATACCTCCATATATGTGTGGTGTCTCCTGCCAGCACGCACTGCTGTTCATCACCATGCCTGAGCATCCTGAAGGGTCTGCAGGACAACAAATGGCCTGCGTGGTCACAGACTGCAAACCAGGGGTATATTTTCCCAGCAAAGTCCAGAGGTGGCAGTCTTTCAATTATATCTCTGCAATAGCTATCATCCCAACTTTAAACAAGGGCCTTTCTAGCCTGGTATCTGGTTTCTGAAAATGACCAGCACTAAAAAGAAAAAAAATCTAAGAGAAAGAATGTAAAATAGGGCAAATACAGAATTAATGTTTTCCTCTAGTAACATTACAGTATCTATCATTCTTCTGACAAACTTCTCAAGTTGACTAACTTAATAGCTAATAATGTCTTTATCCTTCACAAATTTGTTCCAAACATTTTTGACTTTAGCTACCACACCATAATATAGTAGTAAATGTCTTAATTGTAAAGACATGCTTTTCAAAATTGTTTTCAGTTGGCTTAATAATCATTCCATTGGTTCATTCTTACATTGTAAAAAATAATGAATCATTGTTTACTGGTTACCTACATGAAAATGTTTGCATCCTCTCTTCATCCTGTCTTTTGGTCTTTCAGCTGTCAAACAAATAACTTTTAAAATACCTATATTCATACACACATAAATATCTTCCTCCAGAAGATTTGCCAAGGAAACACTGGCAAAGTCTGGACTTTTAGCAGATAAGATAGTAATTTTCAGAGAGAAATGAGTTCTCTATCAATTCAGTAGGCCTGCTGTTTTTCTGAAATGGAGCATGTTCTTTGCAAGTCCGTAAAAGATACTTTCCGTAAATGGATATTGTGAAGCCACTGTTTCTTGATCCATGTCTAAAATTATTATCATCTCACCATGCCAAAACAGTTCTCTTGAATAAAAATTTCTAGTACAAAGGATATTGCAGCAGTGAAAGCAGTCATACAGTTCAAATTTGTTATGTAATACTAAAAAAAATTCCCCTTTGCTCCTTTGTCCCATTCTTGTATAGTCAAGTATTTATTAAAACTCTACAACCCAAATGCTGTGTTTCATCACCTTGTTTTAGGACTATTTTGGATGGAAGAAACTTGGAATAAAAAAAAAACCCAAAACTTTCTCCTACCTCTCTTGCTGACTTCTTCCTGTTATGTCTATTATAATTTTACTGATCACAGTAACCTCATGGAGGGTGGCAGACTTATAGATCTGTGCTTGGCCAGACTTAAGAGAAGGCAAAGGGGAGATCTGTAGACCAGGTCATCCACAGCTACCTAGTGGGAGGCTGTAGAGAAACTGAAGCCAGGCTCTTCTTGGAGGTGCACAATGGAAGGTAGAGAGGCAATGGACAAAAACTGGAGCATGAGAAATTATGAGTAGATGTAGGGATGAATTACACCTCCCAGAAATGTTCACAGAGCTACATTCTTGGAGACACTTAAATCTTCGACAAATAATTCCTGGAATACTCTGTTTTAATTGGGCTTGCTCTGAGATGAACTACTTAGGTAATTTCCAGCCTCTGTGATTATATTATTTTAGGATTGTGCATATCTCCCTGATGCAACTTCTGACCATAGCTGAGCTGTAAATGCATTCCACATATTCATATGTAACAGCAGGGGGTGATAGTTTCTTACAGTTGAGGAATAATAATTTGTATTGCACAAAATAGACTTTTTCTCACGAGAAAAAAAGTGAAAGGAATCAGGATGACCCCATCTTCTCATTGCACCAGGGAGAAGAAAAGCATAAACATGGGTCTTAACACAGATTTTAACACAGATTTCAAAGTCCAACAAGTAACGAAGGGATTGAGTGAAGAGCAGCTTGTTTTATTCAGTCAAGTGTGTTAAGACACATAGTAGTGTGTCCAGTTCTAGACTCTTCAGGACAAGAGAGATGAGGAGCTCTTGGAGTGGTCCAGTGTAGGGCAACAAATATTATGAAGGGACTGTAGCATCTCTCTTACAAGGAAAGGCTGAAAGAGATGAGGGTGTTCA
This sequence comes from Empidonax traillii, assembly GCF_003031625.1. Lineage (NCBI taxonomy): Eukaryota > Metazoa > Chordata > Aves > Passeriformes > Tyrannidae > Empidonax > Empidonax traillii. Next base: position 1,454,291 of record NW_020955203.1, read on the forward strand.
GTCTTGAGAAGAGACAGCTGAGAGGGGACCTCATTAGCGTCTGTAAGTCTGAAGGGAGGATGACAAGTCACTGAAGCCCAATTCTTCTCAGTGATGCTGAGCAATGGGGTGAGAGGCAATGGGGAGAAACTGATGCACAGGAGTTTCCACTTTCTTTACTATTCAGTTGACCCTGCACAGGAACAGACTGTCCAGAGAGGGTGTGGAGTCTCCCCCACTGGTGGAGGTGTTCAAGGACCCTCTGGACACAATCCTGTGCGATGTGCTCTGGGATAGCCCTGCTTGAGCAGCCAGATGACCCACTGTTGTCCCTTCCAAACTTACCCATTCTGTGATTCTGTGATTCATAAAGGGATAGCTTAGAGTTCTTGTGACATGGATAGTCCACATGAAATCCCCTTTAATCTAAGTAGACAAATTTACAAAAGATAGTTATTTCCTTCTAGTTTTGTTGAATCCCTGAATGCCTGATAACTATGATACTGTGAGCTGTGTTCTTGTGAGGGACCATGGTTTGGAAAACTACTTTGTAAAAAAGAGATGTAATGTCTAAGAGGTCTGCCAGTAAAATATTGCAAAAGGCAGAGAGAGAGCATAAAGAGGGATTGCAAAAAGAATCGTTTCCAGCACAGAAACAATAACTTATAGGGAGGAATGAAAGAGAAATGAAACAGAAAATGAGAGAGTGTATTTAAGTTACTATCTTAAAAGAAAAAATAGGAAAGATATAGAAAATCCCTAATGATTACTGAAAAATACTTTCATTCAATAGATTTGGAGATCACAGAGTGGACTATGTAGTCAAGGCCAGTGCATGGTCAAGAACCAGTCTGTAACATCAGGTATTTCTGTATATGGACACCCATTTCTGTTTATAAGGATATTTGTGGCCATATCATTGACATATCATAATTTACCATCTTAAGCTGAAGTTTTCTGATGAATTGTCATTTTTGCTTCTTGTCTTCAGGTTTCTTATGTTCCAATCAACTGCATGTATGTTCAATTGAAATAAGCTTCTTAAGAATAGATGGTATTACTTACTGGTTGGCAAGATTTTTTGAGAATTCTAGAGAGAAAAGAGAAGAATAATATACACAGGATTTTTCAGCTAAAATTCTGCCCCTTCCACAGATATCTGAAGGCTGAGGCACTTGAAAAAAGAAGGTACACATGTGACTCTGTTAGAAGCTTGACACATATTCCCAACTTTTTCTTAATTTTGTCCTTCCCTATACCAGAGGTGTATACATACACCACTCCTCTATATATTGCTATTACCTTCTTAATGTTTTTAATCTCAGAAACTTTTAATAAAGTCATGCAAGGCTCACAGTTTAAAAGCAATAGCTGACAATTATCCACTTAGGGGGTTAGAAAACTGCCTTGAGAATGTAAAGTACACTACTAATCATATCTTTGTTATTTAATGGAGAGCTACTGTAATTTAGTTGCTACAACTGTCACGTAATGGGCCACAGTAAATTCACTTGAGAAAAGAAGACCAAAGGCAGGATATATACCACTGCAATGGCTCTGAGTGTCCTAAATTTATATTTTTCTGTAATGCTAAAGAGGTTTTTCAACTCATTTTCCCTTCCAAAGCCTAAATTCTCCAGACTGAATAAACCATCACTCGTAAATCCACTTTGACAAACAAGGAGGCGAGTGTGTATGTACATGAAATATAGATTTAATAAATATTCCCTATATACAGGGAAACCGCTGATATGTGCATAGCTGCTGGTGTCCTGTCATGGACTTTTCAAAAAGTGTGATTGGTAATGTGTCATTCTTTTGGGTAAGACTCCTGACAACTGACGTTCTTACCTTATTTTGGTATTGCTTTTTTCCTGACAAACTAAAGCACTCAGAGGCCCATATTCATGAGGATAGTGGTGAGACACATCTCAGAATCAAAAGATTGATTGCAGGTTACATTCAGTGCTGGAGGAAAAGTTGAAATATTTCTTATATTAACCAATCCATTTAGTAATGCCTAGTTTCAAAGTTTCCTCACCTTATTAACTCTCAGGTACCTCCACTTGTACCTTTCAGTTCTTAATGCAAGAATAAAACAGTGTGGTGATTTTGGACTGTTTAAAAGCTTGTTCTACGTGTCTGTCTACCTAGATCCAAACCCCGAGACTCCAACATTGAAGACTTTGTTAAAGAAAAGAAAATACAGTTCTTTCTTCTTCCCAGAATGGAAATGTTCGGCTAAACTGTTCAATAATATAACACCCTTATTATTCAATATGTGATTTCTGTTTATATTATTGAACATTATCATTACACGATCAATCATGGTGATGATAGTGAGGAAGAGAGAGAGCTGAAGAAGTTCTGAATAGACCTGTTTCACAATATTATTTGTTCATTAGCAACAATTTTTATTAATACCTCATCAACATTTTTCACTAAAAATACCATCATCAAATGTTTGTATTTGAAAGAACTGCAAGATGATTGAAAAATCCGCTATATAATTACTTTTAGATTTTTAATTAAAACACTGAATTTGTTGACCAAATTGAGATTTTTTTCTAAGGGCAGGAAAGGGGAGAAAAGAGGGAAATCTTTCATTCTTCACAGTAGTAAGAAAGCTCTGGCAATGTACATCTTCTTGTAATAATCTCGCAGTCTTGCAACAGATGCAGGCGAGTTTAGTTTATGGAGTAATTTAATAAATGGGTCTGGAAACCAAATTTCTGCCATTTTCTGTGTTTTTATTTGACATAGATCAACATTACTCTTATGCACACATTCCATTATAAATGCAATCCTATCTCACTTTACTCTTTAGAAATGGGTAACACTTTGTATGAAAGAATGCACTTTGCTTTATTCTCATTTTATGCTAATTTTGTTCAAATGCTACCTCAAAGGCCAGTATCTGACTGTAAACAACCTACCACATTCTGGGATTAATGTGCAGTTCAAGATGTACCAGTGATTGCCTGTATATCAGAGCTGGGATATTTTAAAAACCATCCCATTCTAATTAGTACTATGATGGATTCTTTACCTGTCTTAACTCTACAGAGAAGTGATTGCAGAAGAGGTTACCATTAATGTGAGGTACAATGAGGGCTAATCAGGACCTAGTAAAACAATGCATCACCTTACAAGAGCAATGATGATTTACCATCAGAATGCTTTTGAATTTCCCCTTTCATCACATTTTCAGTGTTAAAAAAAATATATAAAAATATTGTCTTATTAAGTAACCCAAGCACACGACTGTAAAATAAATCTGTTCTCTGAAAAAAAAGGGCCCTTAAAAAAAAGTCTTGCAACTCAATTTGTGCAGTATGAAGGACACTTATCTTATTCACGAGACCATTTTTTTTTCCCTCTGGAATGTAGACATTAAAAGATATTACAATTTCCAATCTACTTGCAGTGTAATTGATTCTTTGATGTCCGTTTTCTCTGTTACAAACATTAAACAACTTGTCTGCAGGTCAGTGATGATTTTTATTTTAGTGGGAGGTTATATTATGTGTTTTTTTGTGTAATTGATGAAAGCTTTCACTTATTTATTTATTTTCTTGAGACTACAGTGTATGACCTAAAATCCTATGTTCACTTTAAAGAGCTAAGAATTTTGAAGACATCTGATTTGATTAGGTTACTTTACTTTCCTTATATTTGGAAGATATAGAAAATTTGTGAGAATATAGGATTAAAGACATTGAGAAACTAAAACAATCAAATTATACAAATCAATTTTTAGAAGGAAAGATTAGTCTGGGTAAATAAGAGATGATCAACAATTTTTGTAATAAATAAAAAAATGTAAAATTAAAAGTACTGAAATATTTCCTGTTCTGAGTAAGATTAAAAACAGCATTTTGAGAACTCTTTTCTTCATTTAAAATGTGCAGACAAAAAGGTCTTATGTCTATTAAACTACTTAAATGTTTTGTCTTGACCTTTAGTTCTTTTCTGTAATAGTTCATTCAATTTTTGAATAAGAGTAATTTCTTATCTAAAAAGAAGAAATTTTCAGTTTGGGAATATCAAAATATGACTTTTGAAATATTTGTTTTCAAAAATGTGCTTAACAAAGTAATTTCATCTGAATCCTTACTGTTCCAAGTAAAAATTAGAACCAAAAGCAGGGGAGAAACTTTAAAAACTCATTCTTACTTTTTAGAATTGTAGAAAAAAGTTGTATGATAAATAAAAAGCTAACTGTTATTAGAGTGTGCATTTTTCTAAGAAGATAATCTTCTGATATTATATTTAAAGCAAATTTGACAAGAAAAATATTTATGGACATAAAGTGTTAATATTTATTTGATATTGAAACTATCTTCAAAGGAAGAATAGTATTTATCCTTTTCTTTCAGGTTTGTCAAACAAAGTGGATAGTTCCTGTAAATTTCAAGGGAGAAAAATAGTATTTTGATTGATGTCAGGAAGCTGTTGTTTTGGATGGTATCAAGGACAAATTCTTTCATAGCTAACAATGCAAGACAACAACAACCAGCACCACCAGCACAACAGCAATAATAAACCACCAAAAGAAAGTTAGACAAATTGTGCTATGCCAAAGATCCTGCTATCTGAAAGTTAGCCCTGAATAAGAATAACAGGATTAAATATTTTTCATGTTCACTGGTTTTTATTTAGTCTACCTTGTGGCCTGTTCTTTCATTGTGGATCTTTGAAAACCATGGATGTAGTCATTAGGAACTACCTCTTTAATTCTCTGAAAGTCAAATCCAGTATTTTTAAAATCATCAGTTGTAAGCAGTGTAACCAGCCAAGAAGCCATGATGATGTACTATATTAACAAATTAATGTCACAGAATTCCTTTAATGGGGTTCCACAATATGAACACAGGAAATTCATGCTGTTGTGTGGGCTTCAAACTTAGATGCATGTGTTGCTAATCATCCAACTCTTGAAAATATCTGACATTTATTAGTAGCGTTCAAGTACAAGAAGTACAAACACAACAATTCCTAGTTTTCAGCAGGTATTTAATGGTAGGTTAGTTGTGAATATTGGAGTGAACTAATCATTACCTATGACCAGTGATTTCTCTTAGTAGATAGAATAGAACACAGAGTGTGAATATGTGTAAAGTAAATGGATGTGGTTCTGAGATTATCTGATTATTGCCTGTTCAACATAGAAGATTAGGATGAGAAGCAGAAGTAGCACATTAAACACCATACTCTGAAGCTGTCCAGGTGTTCCTGCTAGAATTTCCCTTGTGGGCATAGCCATGAATTCCAGACCACACGAGTCAGTAGGTCATTTCCAAGCCTGCCATTTGTCACAGCAACACAGTTCAAGCTCCATGTGAGGCTTTGCACCTAAATCTCCTGACCAGATGCATCTGAGTTACTGAAGAACAGGGCCTGTGTAAAACATTGCCCAATAAACTTTCTTCCTGATGATTTCTTCTTTGGAAGTATAAAAACATGGTGAGTGGCTTTCTAAGGTTAGGAAGTAAATTGATTATGAACTGGAGTTTTGTCTACCAACAATTTTTAATATGTAATCTTGTCATGAGTGAACTAAAGTCATTAATAATACAGTAAGCAAAATGTGCTACAGTTAACCTTAAATTATAACTTACAAAGAGCGTTCTTGCAGTTTCTGCTATGATTTATGGGCTCAGTTTATTCTATGCAAATTCATGCACAGTTTCTAATAAGAGGGAGGAGGAAAGATAAAAGAGCCCTGAATATTTTATAAGCTTTTTCCACTTACCTTAATTTAGAAATATGAAGCTGAATATGTAAGTAGAGAATAATTACCTATTACTAATCTCCCACATAGTTTATCTATTTCAGCCCTGAACATCCTGAGCAATGCAAAACATAACTGTTTTACTACCTGTACCACTGTAAATATGATAATTAGGTATACTTCAGTGCTAGTTTTTGCTGATACATGAGAAGATAGATACTGTAATATAATCAGGCAGTGCTTCGCTATTGTTTTATATCCCTTTTAAAAATAATATACCTGCTGTTCAGTATTTCATTCATTGGACACAGTAAAGTTAACTTTTAAGAGGATGATGCCCTAGATAAGTTCTTTGAGCATGCTTTTCCAGATGCGATCCTTAAATTTTAGAAATGGTGTAACAAATTTGGGATTGCCACAGAAATCCATGCAAACAGCTGCAGCAGAACTCTGTGGTCTGCAGCACAGGTTCTTCCATACTCAGTACTCAGTTGTCACCCTGGCTCATAAAGGCACCTGGACTCCCAGATCATATGTTAGACAATTAGTTGTGACAGAGCAATATGCCATGGAAGCACAGAATCACAGAGTTATTTAGGCAGGAAAACATCTCCAGGATCAAGTCCAACCTTTGACTGATCACCACCTTGTCAATGAAACCACAGCACTGAGTGCCCCATTCAGTCATTGAACACCTCGAGGGATGTTGACACCACCAGCTCCCTGGGCAGCCCCTTCCAATGCCTGAGCACCCTTTTCATGAAGAAATTCTTCCTGATGTCCAACCTGAACCTCCCCTGGTGTAGCTTGAGGCCTTGTTCTCTAGTCCTGTTGACAGATGCTTTAAAATCCCCCTCCAGCCTGTTCCTCCTGTCCCTGAAATTTAATCAGAAAATTGATGAGCTTTGAAGTCACACATCAGATATGTCACCACCTTCACTCAGTTCAGTGTTTCTCTGGAGGACAAACATGGTCCCAAATCCTCATGTTATCTGTGAGATTGATCCAATGCTCATACAGCAGAAGGATAGAAGCTGTGGGCTGTATTTCCCTTTCACAAATCTGAAGGAAATTAAAGTTTTCTTTCATTGTTGCTGACTAACACTAATAGGAACCTAAAGGAGGGGCTACACTAATGGTATTTGAAGACTCAGAAAAGAAGTAGGTACTAGTGATTTTATTCAACAAATTAAATGCACTTTTGAATCCAAGAATCTTCATTTTTCCAGAGAATCTAACCTGATAGAAAAAAGTACCCTGACTCATACTTTTTTTTTTTTCACATTAGCATCACTATTTTAAAAAATATTTGAGTTAGTCACTTATATATTTGTTTATTAAATTATGGAAGGAAGGAAGGCAGGAAGGAAGAAAGGAATGAAGGAAGGGAGGAAAAAGAAGAGAAAGAGACACCCTCCAGGTTTACCCAAAATTACAATGAACAAGCTTTATACTGATTTGTATTTTTCATTAGTCAGCAGACTAACCAAAATGTTTTTCTGTTATCTCCACTTCTAGCTATCACATTAAATTAAGATCAAACCAAAAGGCAAATTGACACCCTTCAATCAGAGAGAAAAAAAGGAATTGTTTACCTGTAAAACATAATCTTGCATTGCATTATCATTCCCCTTCCAAACTGTTTGTCAATCACTGTGTTTTATGCACTTTCAGATATATATCTAAAGCATACTAACACCAAAAGCTGTCTCTCAGGTGAACCTTAGGTATGTAATAGTTCTTTAGCATTTATTGTGATCCTGAAAAATCATAATCTGTCTTTTCTGGTTTGAGTTTCATGGTCTTAGGTAGTCTTGTTTGCCACACTTAGCTCAAGGCATCTATTTTGTGATACTTCCTGATGTTTAGGTCATGCCTAAACCCTGAGAGGGTCCTCGGGGTGGATTTTCTCTTAGTACTTTCATCTCTGAATCTGGTGCCAGAACTGTTTGTCTGAGCATGGCTAATGATGCTTGTGTCACTCAAAGGTCAATGAGGAAGGGTCAGATCCAAGATAACTTTTTTTGGGGAAAGGTAAGAACTCTCAGTTTGGAGCTGCACTTTCTGTGATGTCTAAAAACTGGTACCTGTATCGTCACCATATGAGAAGTGGCTGAGGGAGCTGGGGTTGTTCAGGTTGTTGGAGAAAAGGAGACTCAGAGTGAATCTGAACACTCTCCAAAAATACCTGAAAGGAAGTTGCAGTCAGGTGGGAGTCGGACTTTTCTCCAAGGCAACAAATAGATAGAACAAGAGGACATAAGCTTATGATAGGACTTAAGGCCCTGGTCTTAAGCTGCACCGGGGAGGTTGAGGTTGGACATGAAGAGGAATTTCTTCACTGAAAGCATGGTCAAGCATTGGAAGCGGCTACCCAGGGAAGTGGTGAAACTATCATCACTGGAGTTGATCAAAAAATGACTGGACATGGCACTCAGTGTAATGGCTTTGTTGACAAGGTGATGTTTTGTCAAAGGTTGGACTTGATGGTCTTTGGGATCTTTTCCAAGCTTAATGATTCTATAATTCTATGATTTTACCACAAGTGTTCAGATTACCAGAAGCCCCAGTGTATATGCACAGTTCAGACACTGAAGATGCAGTGTCATATTTTGAACATGCTGTCCCTTGTCCTCTTATAAAATCTGCTCTTTTGTTTGAGAGGGAAGAATATATTTCAGTTTTGAGTCTTGAGTGACATTTGAGGGGGAAAAAAATAACCAAATAAAAACTATAAGATTATTCCATGCTCAGAGTTCACTGGGGTCTTTATACAAGATTTTTGTTGAGTGACAACTGTGGCTGGTTACTGATCAGCAGTTTTTCCCTCTGGCAAATTCATGTTTCAGTGGACAGCTTACCAGTTATTGAAATTTTCCACTGATAACGGAACCCAATCAGTTATCCTGGATATTTTATTTGTACCTTAACTGTAGGGGGGTGGGGGAAAGAGAGAGAGAGAAAATAAATTGGCTTTTAGCTCTTCAGTGGCTTGCAAAGGCTATTTCTCTTCCCACTGGGGAGCAGAAAAAGTGACTCGGAGTGAAGAAACCCAACTTCCTTGGCTTCATCCCTCTTCTCAGGACTTATGAGACTGACCCTGCAAGGTATTAGACACTCTTTTCCCAGCAGACTCTAGTCATAGATGAATAATAAGTCCTTCCATCTGACTTTTGGCAGCTCAGCCGAGCTACCTAAATTATCAACATAGTTGCCCTCTGGCTTTTGCTATAGTTGGTGGAAGGAAATAATCATCTCTAGATATCAGATTCCTATGCTACTCTTGTAACTCCTAAAGCAAGAAATGATACTCATTTACTTTATAATTTTAACCTTAGTTAATATTATAATTAATAGACTGAGAATCAATATAGAACTTGAAAATGGATTCCTAATCCTTAATTGTTCTGTAAGGTGTGTCATCACATTTGTGCAAAATGACTAATCACTTAACACAGTTGAAACAGCAGCAAAAAAAGTGGTTTGATCAGTAGAACACTTCATGAATTCAGTGAAAGGCTTAAGCAATAAACTTCAGCATATTACATGCTTTTTTGAAGGCTATAAAGGCTTTAAGTCATTTATCAGTTGTTTTACTCAGTGCTGTCCCAAAGACTGATGTGTTTTTTTATCCGTCCTTCTGTTCAAGAATGTTTGCCCAGCAAATTTCCAGAGTTTTCACCTTTTGTCCAAAATTTCCAGACGCATAAAAATCCTTGAAATGGCTACAGAGCTCCTGAAAGTACCTAACTTCTTCTGTTTTCTGGATAATCATGGTCTGAGCTTGGGAGCTTTATCTGCAAACTGCAGGGAATACTCTCTTGGAATCTTTAGCTAAAACAGGTCTAGAGTCAGGAAAACCAAATGACAAAATTGCAGATCCAAGACACCCCTGTGATGAAGAGCTACAAAACAAACAGAGGTTCAGGCTTCTAAGTTTTGTCCATGGCATTGTTATGATTTAACCCCAAGTAACCTGTAAGTACCAGTTAGTCTCTTGTTCACTCTCATTCCTGGTCCCTGGTGACAAGGAGAATCAGAAAAAAGAGTAAAACTCACAGGTTGAGATAAGAACAGCTTAATAATGAAACAAAGTAAGATTTAATGATGATGGGAATATTAATAGCAATTAGAACAGTAATAAAAATAAAAAGAGAGGAATAAACACAAAGAAAGACAAGTGATGCCCAATACAATTGCTCACTGCCCACAGTCAGATGCCCAGATTGTCTCCAAGCACTGATTAACCCTTCCCAGAAAACTTCCTCCAGTTCACATACAGAGCATTCTATCGTATGGAATACTCCTTTGGACAGATCAGGTCAGATGTCCCTTTCCAAACATTTTTCATTAAAGGAAAAATTCAAATTGTCTCAGTTTGCACAGAATTAAAACACATTTGGAAATCATGACATGTATTTATGTGTATTTTGTCACTGACGGCTTTTAGTCTATCTATGTCCTGCTGATGAAAGTGTCAGCACTTGCAGCTCTTTGGGCTCCATTCCCAGAGATAGTAATAAAGCAGAAGTGGGTAAATAAAAGTCAAGCATGCCAGGCACTAAGAACTTCACTGGAGATTGAAAGGACCATCATTTGTGACTGGAGAAGAGTCAGCATCTTACAGTACCAGACCCATAAGTCACAAGAAGAGAGGTGGGAAAAGACTTCACTGAAATTATTGCACTGATTTCCAGTGACTGGAGGAACAACAAACAGGCTTATTAACCCTGCTTTTATGGTAGAAAGTTAACATAACCTGAATCCTTGGATGACTGAAATACAATTAATGTTTGGAGGTTTTTCTCTCTCTCTCTCTTTCTTCTTCTTTTTTTTTTTTTTTTTTTTTCATGAAGTGTAGTTGCTCTGGGATAAGGAATATTGCACTTCTCCAATGACAGCATTGTTTATAAGAAACTGTCGGTATTGATCAGTGGTTAAGGCTGGCAAAAATAAAACAGTTTACATTTTCCATTTTAAATGTATGAAGGATAAACAATCTAACAACCAGTGCTAGATAGCAGCTTGGTCTCACCAGCATCTCCTTTACCACCTCATATGTGGTTGAGTACAATACATCTCCCAAAGGAAATCCAGCAACTGGATCTCCAAACCCCAGTGGGTGGAAGCCCCCTCATTTCCCAGTTCTCCCCTGGACTTGTATTTATATCTATGCAACAATAATAACACTTTTTTTCACCCCTGAAATATTTGCCTGCCTGAAATGAGAGAGTGGGAGCGTAATGTGCATGCACACGGGAAGTAAGTGTGAAGTAGATATTGCACATTTGGTGGTGGGTTTTTGTTTATTTTTTTGTTTGTTTTGATTTGGTTTGTTTTTTATGTTTGGTTGGTTTCTTTTGTTTTGTTTTTTTTGTTTGGTTGGATGTTTTTTATTTTGTTTGGTTTGGGGGTTTTTTTTGTGGCTGAAGTTAAAATGTGTAATACTTGTTTCATTTCCCTTCATATCAGAACTTCTTATTTTTCTCAATTTAGCTCACTTCTGAAAAGTTAAACTGAAAAAAATTTTGGTAAAATCTCAGTGGTTTTATAACATCTTGATCTTAAGAGACTCAGTCACTAGTTCCAAAATAACAAGCAAAGATCACATGTTAAAGAAATGTGAGTTTTGATTCTCCTTCTCTGCTATACATTGGTGCTGCCTCACCTTGAGTATTATTAGGTCACTGCAATATAAAAAAGACATTAAGCTATTTAGGACCTTCCAAAGGAGGGCAATGAAGATGGTGAAGGGTCTTGAGGAGAAGCCTCAAGGAGGAGCAGCTGAGGGTACTTGCTGCATTTAGCCTGGAGGAGACTGAAGGGAAACCTCACTACAGTTACAGCTTCCTCATGAGGGGAAGAGGAGGGGCGGGCACTGACCTCTTCTCTGTGGTGGCCTGTGACAGGACTTAAGGAAACAGCATGAAGATGAGCTGGGGGGAGATTTAGGTTGGATATTAGGAAAAAGTTTTTCGCTCAGAGGGTGACTGGGCACCGGAATGGGCTCCCTGGAGAAGTGGTGGTCATGGCACCAGCCCCGACAGAGTTCCAGGTGCATTTGGACAATGCACTCAGGCACATGGTGAGATTATTGGGGTGTCCTTCACAGAACCAGGAGCTGGACATGCTGATCCTGATTGGTCCCTTTCAGCTCAGCATATTCTATGATTCTGTGATCCTTCTGGAGCACCAAATTTTGCAGAACAATGTTTGAGCTGCTCAATTGAATTTGTGTGCATGAATGCTAGTGTATACCACAGGGAGTTCATCTTTTTGATTTCCCTGGCTTATTCTTATTACATCTGATCCAAAATTGGAACTTTTCGAATGATTGAATGCACTAGGGAACACTGAACATAAATGTGGCTAATGAAAAGATTTGCTAGCCATAGCAGTTTCAAACTCTGACAGAATTCAAGGGATAATTTATCTGTTGATTCTTCATAGGATTTCTAAGTGATGCAGTGTAAAAAGAACAGGAAGAAACTAGTTTTTGAAACCAAGTGGGTGCAGCAGGTAGGGTTCATATTTGAATTTCTGTGGGAAACTAAAACAAGGTAACCTCTGATGGTTAAATTTGCACAGGCCTGTTCCCCAGATGCTGAGAGACACCTTTCGATTTTCCAAAATACATAAAGGGGACAAGGTGGGAGAAGAAACAAAAAAGGAACCCTGCATTGAATAAAACCACTGCTAGGAGGGAAATGAGAATGCCAAGTAATTGGTGGCTATAGATGGTACCTGCCAACTAGTCAAGCTGTTTGATAGCACTCCCCTGTAGACCCAAAGGGGTAATTGGTAACATAAGAAAGAAGGTTTAGCAATAGTTTCTAGTTTTTTTATGAGGCTTACTATCGATCACAAACCTTTGCTATGGAGAAAAAAGGTAAAAGAATATCTAGATAAATTGAAATTGACAAAGCTAGGCAACGCAGAGAGAGATCTCTGGAGTCGCCTGTAACCAAAGAAGAGATATTGAAAGTGATGCAATCAATGTAGCCCAGGAAGGCTCTGGGGACAAATGACTTTACCCATCAAGTCACCCTGGTTGGGAGGTATGTGGCTGGTGTGTTTGTTTTGGATGATGAGCTCACTGATGCTTCTATACCTTCTACATTTTGTGCTGCATTTCAGGATACATTTGGTATAAAATGGAGACCATCCTAATAACTCACACAATTCTACAGTTCTAGGTAATGTAGCAGCATTTCCAGCATTAGGAGAGAGATTCAGCTTGGTATGGGGCAGATGTAAAACAGAGGAAAAGGAAAATATGGTGATTCTGTGCCATTCATTTCTTGTCTTCAGAGGAACATAGAGAGATTGAGATGCCTTCTAGAAGAACTCTTAAAAATGAAGTTAGTTAAAATGTATAACTTAAAAAACACTGAAAAAAATTACAAAATATAAATAGAACCTGGTGTTAGGTAGGTTATTGAATTCATAGGGCTCACAGTACAAGAATAAGGAACTAAAACTTGAATTTTCCACCAGTTTTGAGTTTTATACTTTATCCATAAATGAGGCTGATCTCCATACTGTATTCTGCGGTCACCACTGAGAGACTTATTTGTTCAATTTACAGGCAGACTTTGATCTAGAGCCTTTCTGGATCTCTGGTCTCTTTAAATTGACAAATTTTCATTCATTAGAATAATTGCTAGATCATAAGGAAACTAACTTTGCAACTTAGCTGCAAAAACAAAGAGGCTCTAGGTATATAGAACTACTTTTCTTGAGCCACAGTCTGAGACACACATTTCAGGAGCAGAAAAAAAACTTTCTTCCTCTTCGGGTGTGCATAGGCCATATAGAGCAGTAGGAGTCTGTTACTGGTTAGGCTAAAAAAAACTCCAGACCTTTGTGAGTTGTTTGAGCTTGTGAGGGTAGATTTAGAGATGCCATGTGCAATTCAAATTCAACAGATTTCACAGTATTTTGGAGAATTTCACAATATATGCTCAACTTTGCCCTGAGTTGTAATGATAGCCCCTTTGTATATTGCAGCTGTGGTTTTCAAAAGCAAATCCAGGTAGCCTTCAACCTTCAACACGGATTGAATTTAGCACGGTGAAAAAAAGTGGCAAAATGTCAGTTCCTGCAATAGTCTGAGGTACATTAAAATTTTGACATGGGGAGGAGGGGGAAAGAAAGCAACTGTGGAGCAATTAGAGAGAGAAAAAAGAGAGAACACAGTGGATGTCCAGGCTGGATTCACCTCCCTTTAAACAGTGGCCTACAGCTCCAAAGATATGGACATGTCCATCTCTCTCCATCAGTTACAGAGGGAGCCTGGAATGCACATTTCAGTACCTGAAATACCAAATTCTGCACTTAAAATCAGGTGAGAAGAATCCAAGCCTTTATTCATATAAACTTTGGTCTATTAAAATGATCTCTCCTAACCTCAGTTCACCCTGCTACTGCTCCTAGACACTCTGGGCTTCACACACAGTACTGAGTGCTTCCATGGAGGAATCACTGCCAATGAAAGAACAAGTGGGCAAGTTGCATATTCAGTATTCAATTTCCCATTCTCTCTCTCTCTCTCTCTCTCTCTCTCTCTCTCTCTCTCTCCACCCCTCCCGCTTTAGCAGTACTGTGACAGCTGAGTCAAGACCTTTAACACTTACGAAATGGAGTATGCACATGTGTCTCTGGGTCCAGCTCTAATTACCTGTATCCATGTAAGGATTCATCCACAGCAGTCTGAAGGCAAGGATCAAGGTGCTGGGAACAGTACAATTCCAGGAGAATTCACATATCTTTATATAACTTTGTGCTGAAAGGTACAAAATTACAGCTCCTTTGGAAGAACCGCAGTGCCAAGAGTGGCCCTTAGGGCATAAACCCCTGCTGCATCAAATGATACAGCCTCAGCATGTGAATATAAGGACCATAATATTGAAGATTTTACATATTTAATTTCCTGGCAGAGACCAAGCTGCAGTGATTTAAGCACTTGTTTGCCTTATCCAGGGCCATTTGCCTATGCTGCTTTTAGCACCAGTGATGATATACCAAAACCTTTTGTTTGTGGGGCTACAAAATAAGAACTTATCTCCTAATAGCAGCAGTTTAGCTATGTTTATGTCAGCACTGCAGTACATGAGGACTGGCATGTCTCTGCTGATTTAAATTCTCCTGAATACAAGCCTTCCAGAGCTGTAAATAGAGAAAGGTTAAGGCCAGATCTTCCAGCTCAGATGAAGTTGCTTCATCGTTTATTATTGTTCAGTTACAATCAAATTATTGATGTTCTCAACATTGCTGGGGCTACTGCATGATGCAAGCCACATGAGTGAGATAGTGGGAAACAAAGAGAAAAATAATAATGTAGAGAAGAATAGAGCTCTTAGCACTTGCATACACAATCATATGGGAAATAAAGCCCAGAAT
>NW_020955203.1:1469419-1533985 GCF_003031625.1 Empidonax traillii
TTTTTTTTTTTTTTTTTTTTTTTTTTTTTTTTTTTTTTTTTTTTTTTTTTTTTTTTTTTTTTTTTTTTTTTTTTTTTTTTTGTTTTTTTTTTTTTGTTTTTTTGTTTTTTTTTTCCCCTTGTTCATGTGTGATTTGAAAATCTTTTGCATAGGAGAGGAAAAAGAAATAAAGTTAAACATTCTCAGGAATGTTGAGATGTCAGAGTGCAGCTTTTTTCCCTTAAGCATATAAAATATTAAGAATGTTCAGCAAAAGCCAATAGGGAAGCTGCTTAGATAAGACGATGAAAAATTAATTTTAATGCACAGAGGACTAAGTAATACACTTATTTCAAAACCTCAATCAATTTTAATATTTTAGTATTTAAAAGTTGTGTATCTCCAAAAATATTTCAAAAGTTGCTTGTGTCTTTTTTTTGCTAACATTCATGTAGTTCTGTTTCTCTCTTTTCTTCTCTTGCTCTCATTCTTCTTTTCCAGTATGCATAAGAGAATGCTTTAGATGAATTTTCTTCTTGGCAACTATCAGTATAGGGTGATTAATGGATTCTTCTCTCTCATGGTGTGGCATTTCTTCTCTGCTTCTCTCACATTTGAGAATGGAGTATCCTTGCAAATAAATAGAGGCCAAATTCAGTGCACTGAAAACACTCATCTTCAACAACAGCTCAGCTAAGTTGCACTGGAAGATTGCACAGACATAGTCAAAGTACTTCTCAGTTAATTACTTTGAAAAAGTAACCCACAGGAGCCAAGCTTTCAGTGCAGACTATAAAAATGCAGCCAGGAACTCAAGTGAAGATAAATGTGTTCAGGCCAAGCATCTCCATGGCTTTGTGACTGTATTACCACTACTGCCTGAATTAAGTAGTTTAAACCTATCTCATGTATATCTGCATGTCTGAGTTGTCCCTTTAGGATACAATATACACATGCTGGAAGAGGAAATTCTTACCTTCAAGTCAAAATAAAAACAAAAGCAAAGAAGACAATAGAGATAAAAATTAAACAAAACGCAAATTCTTGATTTTTATAATGGCAATCATGCCCAGAACTGGCCCTAGGACAAAGGGAAAACAGCTTTAAAAATAAATTTAAAAACTACAAGTTCTGTGCTGATTTCCAGGTAGATCCCTAAGTTCAAGTAACCTTTCTTTGCCTCTAACACTCCTTCTATTAGGTGCCAGAGAAAATGTACCTATTACAGTCATTAAATGCTCAGCTATCATAGAAAGAGATTGTCTGCCTTGTACCTCCATTTAGGCATTTATCTCTACCACCACATACCTGACTCATTTTGTAACAGAACTAGTGATGGGCAAGTCATTTTTCCTGCATTTTCCCCATAATTTTATTTGAAAACAGCACAGACTTAAGTTGATGTGAAGGGAGAATTCTCTGAAACGATGTTCCTCTTAGGCAAAGAAATACTCTCTTTATTTGTACCTAACAATCTTAGACATAACTGGATAATATATAAACAGAACACTACACGTTAGAAAATTGGCCATGTATCCTACAGACAAATATATCAGCTTTTACTGATCACATTTTCCTCTTCATTATACTACATTTCCAAATTACTATATCATCATGGCACTCAGAGAAAGAAAAAAAAAATTGTCTAAATGCAATCCGTAGTGTTATGACAGACAGGGCTAGTATTTTATATTTATTTATTTATTTATTTATTATTTTACCTTATATTTTACTTTGCTTTGTTTTATTTCATTTTCTAACCTTCATTCATAACATAACTGGAATTTAGAATTTTATTCAATCAGAGAGACGCTTAGGAAAGAACAAATATTTCTGATGGTATGTGTAACTTCTTAAAAAAAGATAGTAATAAGTGTGACTGACAACGTTTTATAGGAAGAACTTCTTACTTGTTCAAAAACATAGAATAAGTCAAAGTACCCTAAAATAGCAGCACACAGTAGCTCCTAAATATAGTATAATTTAGCATTATTTCCTTTTCCTTCTTGATAGATTTTCATCAAAATAGGAAGATTCTGTTAAAAAATAACATTTATGGTTTTGTTTAATTAATTTTTTATTAGGCGATGATGTTTCTGTAATTTCCCAAACTATTCTGCCTAAATAATGGTAGCTGAAATGCAGATCAAATATTCCTTTCTCTGTACACAGGATGCTGTACATAGCTTAAGATCAGCCTGATAATTCTTTTTTTGCATACTTACAAATTTTAATTACAATGGAGTATTTTTTTTTAACAATACCTGAACAATGTCTTACATTTTTCTTCAATTGCTTATTGGGGTTTTCTTGTTTGTTTCCTCTTTTCCTGATACTAGGGAGCTTGTTTCTGACATTATGAGGACAATATCCTTAACAAAGTAGCTGCTTATGAAACACATCTCTCTGGAGTGTTATTATCATAATAAATGGTAAAAATGTGACACTGCTCCAGAGAACCTAGTTCAGACACATCCAAGATGGATATGTAAGGAATCAGGCTAGAGATAAAATGTTCTGATGAAAAATGTTTGTCTGCTGGTAAGTTTTTTCTTTAAAAAATGAGCTTTCATTATATTCAAACTTGTATGTAGGGACTGTCCATTCTGATGATCTTCCTCATTTTGAAAAGCAATAGAATGGAATAGAATAATATATTTCTTTTAAAAGCTCCATTCAGATTTAACCCTTTTCCTTTGAATTGGAATTTGAAATAAAGTAGAATTTGTGTGATGTTTCTATACACAATTTCTATACACAATTTATGTTTCACATGAACTTTTCAAAAATGAAGCCTTTAATTTCAAGTCAATATTTTCACTCAATGTTTCATTTTAACTTGCCAAAACATTTTGCTGCAACTAAAAAAAAATAAAAAAAAATTAAAGCAATTATTTTTAAATAAACCAAATTGTTATAAAATTCTGAAAAGAAATTTGGAATGTTCAAGAAAAACCTTAACTACAACATTTCCTAAAATAATCTTTAATTTCTCTTTGATGAACACTGAATAAATAGGACAAGTTTATGCACATAGTGTACATATGATGAAGTTGCTCTTAGATACCTACATGATCTTAAAACGTGAAAAAATCCTTTCATTATTTTAAAAATAAAATTTAAAAGTAAGTATAATTGTTTTAATTAAGTGAATTATTTGCATAACTTTTAAACCAGAAAAAGTAAATAGTTAGGAAAAAATTAGAAGCAAATAGGCTCTAAATTTTAGTCTTAATATTATTTATGTACCTGTTGAAGTTTGAATGACATTAGAATTGGTATTTTTTAAAATTCCCTCCAATTCTAGCTATAGTTTGGAATGACTTTTTAGGAAAATGAAAAAGATATTTTTCTTAGTGATTTTTCCTTTAACATAAAATTTCATTGTTATTTTCCAATTTGTAATTAATGATTTTTAAGAGTATTTTTATATAAGAGTTCCCCAACAAAATAAACACACTTTGAAAGTAAAAATCAAGAAGAAAACCAGTATTATCAAACATACCTGTCTGAGGAGAGGCAATAGGAACTATTTTTCTTATTAGCCAAACCAATTTGCTTGTCTTCCAAAAGCAGTTGTATAACTGGAGAAATTCTGTGTCACGTAGTATAGAAAAATAAAAGCAAAATAGCCCTTACTCCTGCTTATCTTTTACTCCAACTGCTTTGCTTACGTTCTTCATAAGAGTGACTAATACTGCCTTATACACATAATGTAGATGATATTTTGCTCATGAACTATAATAATTGATAACTAAATTTCGCCCAGATAAAACCCAAGGCTATTAAAATATTTACAAATCTTAGCAGAAATAAATATGCATAATAGACTTCATCCTATTCTGACAACCATTTTTGAGAAGCTCTTTTCTATTTGCACAATGAATTAAAGCAATTATTGTTCATTCTGCTGTAAGCCCCAGAGGCTCCATTATGTTACAGGTCTAGAAGGATGCATGAAAATACAGTACTCGTTCTGAAAACCTTATGGTCTGCATAGGGAAAAAAGGGAACAAAGGAAAAAAAAAGGAAAAATTGAAAAATGTACAGGAAATTAACTGATATTCTCACAGCTGCATAGAAGATCTTTGGAACCACCAAGCAGAAAGCAGAGGTTTCTTTCCCTTGGTACACTCTTCAAGCCCAAGACCACAGCTCTGTAGTTAAAGATAAATTAAGAAATGAAACTTCAGTTACATTTTCTCTGTTTTTAAACCAGAGACAGAGTGACTTTCCAGGCCAGGTGAGGAGGGGGATCTTGAGGAGGAGTTGAAAATCTGTTCTTGCCTTTGCCACCCATCTTTGCTGGTCCTATGAGCAAGTTTAGCATTCAAAGGAAACTAATTCCCTGCAGATCCCAGCCTGAGAGTCAACTTACGTACAAACATGACGAGGAACCTAAACTCGCCTAACCACCTAAACTCACCCCAGAGACCTTCTTTTGCTCCACCAAACCTTTTTACACATGTACCCACACTACCAATGTTAGGAGACAGTTGTTTTAGACTACCTGTCCACCAAATGCAAAGAGCAGTATCACTGCCTGGCAATTAAACTCTCTAGAAAGTCCATTTTCTAGAATAAATTGTCATTCCCACCCTCTTAGAACTGCATGTGACTTATAAAGACTGAGATGACAACAGGCTCACTACAGGTAAGTCTATCATCTGCTGGAACTACTCTAACCTGGAGTAACTTGATATTGTTGAAGCAGTGGCAGACACCCATTGATATCAACAAAGTTTGGGATTTGTCTTTCATTAACAAGAGAATGTTTTCATATCCAAGCACATACACATTGAGAGTGAATACTAGGTAATTTTCTTGAACAAAATTTCTGTTGATATCAAAACATACAGAAGGACGTGATGCTGAAATGTTTCAAGAAACTCAAAATATGATATTAAGGATTTGGGGTTTTCTTCAGATTTTTTTGTTACTCACAGAAAGAGAAAAGCTAAACACAGAAGGAACCACTTTGGCTTAATCAAAACAGAGCATTCAGTTTGGCTAAAGACTAAGTATTTTTTAAACCAGTTGCAGAAAAAAAAATAAGTAAAAGTTGGTTTGTTTGGTTTTTTCCCCTTGATCTGTAGCAAGTAGAAATATATGGAAATTATGTTTTTTCTCATAATAACAACAACAACAACAAAATATATTATCATCTTCGGTTATTTCAGGCCAGTATTTTCAAGCTGTGTTTCTTTACTGCATAAAGAAACTACTGAAAGACTTCATACAAACTATATACACAGCTTTCTGTTCTCCTCACTCTCAGATGTTTCTTCTAGTTCTCTTTCTGCTTCTGTGTAATTTAATATCTTTGTAGCTTCTTATGAAACCTCTCAAACACTAATTTTCAGTAAACACTTCCCTAAATTAATCACATACAAGTAGTCAGTTCTCTTACCTTAGAATTTCACTAAAGGAAATATATTATTTAAAAAAAAAAAAAAGTTAAAAGAGATATTTTTATAATATAGTTTTGTTTTGCTGGTTTTGTTCTTTTCCACTGCTCATTTTCATGCAGCTTATTTTGCCTGGCAAGAGAGAAACATTCTCCAATTACTGTATTCTTTAAGTGAAACCTTTTTTATTTTAACTGATATAATTTTCAGTTTTTTCTTAAAGTCAAAATGGAAGGATTATGTATTTATTTTGTGTTTTATTTATTTTATAAAATGGGACTTGAGAAGGTCAGAACATTCAATTACAGGAAAGGCTGGTAAAGCCTCCATGGACAGGGCATCATTACTGGAGTTTTTTCTGCAATTCAGCTGACAGCTACTGAGCGCAATTTCCTCCTTTCAGCTGCATGCGGAGAATTGTTGGAGATAGAGGCATATTTTTTAAGACTTTATCTTCTTTACCATGTACTTCAAAAATCAACCTCTGTAGCTTTCTCCCACTCCCCAGTGAAGGAGAAGCCGAACTCTCCCTTTCTGCCCTATGCAGCATACAGTAGGACATGGCCCACTGAATGGCACGAGATGGGGCTCCCAGAATGGACTGGATTAAATCAGAAGCAAAAATCTCTGACTGCATCACTGCATCACTTCAGTTTGTTTCTGATGGTATTCATTTAGCACAGGAGGTGAAGAAACAAGAAACTTGTGCATTGTTGTTCTGGCCTTTTAAATAATACTAGACTTGGAAAAGATGACTAAAATTTCTTTCTCAAGTAAGATTTATCTTTCACTTGGGAAAAAACTCTGGATCTTGTTCAGAGCAAAACTAGGCTTCCAGACTAGGACATTCAAGCTCAATTGTCTACATGGTGAGCAGGTGTCTAAGTTTTTGTTACAGTCCTTGGAAGGTCTAGTCAATCATTGATTCATCATAGAATCATACAATGATTTGGATTGGAAGGAACCTTAAAGATCTTTTCGTTTCAACCCACCTGCCATGGGCAAGGGCACCTTCCAGTAGACCAGGTTACTCAGGGTACCATCCAACCTTGAACAGTTCCAGAAAATCAATTTCAATAAAGGCATCAATTTCATTTAGCTGCAGAAGTGAATCCAGTAACATTTAAGACGTGTTATGGTATTGGAGCTATCCACATGGGACTGATAGATATGATGTGGGGCTATGAGATACCCTTAGCTGGAGGGTGTCCTAGGGCATGATGATAATTTCAGTGCTCTGTGTTTTATAAGCTGAAACAAACTCCACTAAATGGATTATTTAGAACTCCTCTGAATACTCTAGCCCATGTGTAGGAAATCATGCCATGACTCAGTTTGTTTTATTCTGTGAATTAAACCTCACTCCTATGAAAGAATCATGCTATGTTTATAGTCACTGAGGAATACCTGCAACTTTCAGTGGTGAATCAAAACTAAGACTACAGAATCATTCTCTAGAGGTGATCCTCTCTCTGGTGCTTAGCAAACTTGATAGATGCCTACATTTTGGAAGGATAAGGGAAGGCAGGAGTGGCCATGAAAAAACAACAATAGAAAGTGGTCAGTTCAGAGATGGTTTCCATTGCCATCTGAATGTGTGCTCGCTGACTACAAAGAGTGTGCCAAGACCAGTGAGTACAGCAGTTCAAGGCTCTGAAATGAAGCTGAGGCTATTTTTGGCTAGCTGCCCATTTGAATCAAGCTGAGCTGAACTGGAACCTAGCATAACCTAGCATCTGGTGGTGGTTTATGGCTGTAGGTCTCACACAGTTTGCAGGTCTCCAAAGTACAGGAAGGATATGCACTGGGTCGAAGGGATTAAGCACAAAAATAGAGTGCCCCACCAGCTAAGTGTCTGTTGCCAAGGAAGTCTTTCTGTGCTGGTCTCCTCAGGTGTGCCAGTGGTCCCGTTATTTTCAGTGTAGTTTATAAAAGATGTTGGTACTTGCAGCATTGTGTCTCAATTCCATGTTTATTAGAGACAAAACAGAAAAGGAGACAACCTGTGTAGGTATTCCTATTGTTTGTAACACAAAGTTACAGCCTTGGATTTAATAGCTTTTTCCTAAGCCTTTTCCTCTTATTTACTATTTCTTATCCTTCCTATCTTTTTTGGGTGTGACACTAGTTAATTCATGATCAATGGCCTGCAGAACTCATGACATGGATTACAGTACTTTATTTTGGGTAGAATGAAAGAATTAATTATTGCTCCATCAGCATCAACTTCCTGCATTTAGAGTGTTTGCAATCTAACAATGTTATGCTGGACACGAGTATACTTCCTACCTTCTCCAACCAATCTGTTTAAAAGAAATAATTAAACATGTAAGAGACATGTTAAATCACTGAATTTCCACAAGGCGCTAATGTAGTACAAACTATCCATGCAAATAGATATTTGGGCAAATTGTCTGCTGGTCCAGCTTCATTGGCTTTAATCTGTAAAGAACTCAGCTGAGGTTTCCCAAGGGAAGATGCTGGATTTCAAACTGATGCTGTGTTTGAGTTTGGCCAAGAAGCCATGATAAATTAAATCTTTATTCAAACATAGCAAAGATTTTCTCAGTTCTTCAAATGGCATTTCAGGCCATTTCACTTAAAAAAACAAACAAACAAGCAAAAAAACCCCTGTATAATACTTTTACTTCCCTGTTTCCACAACCTAAATTCATGTAAATGTCCATTTGTCAATGTTTACACAGAATTATTTGAGGTGGTATTGTACAGCAAGTGGAAAACATTTTGGGATGGAGGAACATGAAATATAAAACCACCTTCCTATTCCCCATCAATGAATAAAAAGCCTTATTTACTTCCTTCCCCACACCCCACAAAAGGGCAAAAAAAACCCCCAAACAAATCAAACAAACCCCTAGTAATATATAGGGAGAATTTTCCTTCACTAATGATATTCAATTGTTCTAAGAAGAAAAAAAATGGTACTAAGTATAATGAGATGCCAAATACAAAAAAGCCATGCTGCTCATCTCTAAGCCCTTCTGTTCCTTGAAGTGAAAACTCATTTTAAGAAGATTATGCTGCATATATTAGAAGATGGGCCGATATTCTGCATTCATACTCTACTGGAGCTTTGGCAGCAAAAGAGAGAGAGGAAGAGAAGGAAAACAACCCGTCTAAAAAACATTTGTTCCTATTTACCTAATATTTTAATATGAGGCATAAGTCTCTTTTCATTCATTTAGCCTTGAATATATATATGTAATCTGATGGATTCTTCAGATGAAAAGGAGTCATATAGCTTTTTTTGATTAGCAAGAAGGCTACAGAGGGGAATAAGATGGTATTTGAATGAATTCCAAATTCAACATGAGTTACAAAATTTTCCTGGTTTCAGGGAAACAAAAACTAGAAAAAAAAGAATTCTTTGATTGGACAAGAAGGGCTCAGATTCCCCACAAAATACTTTCAGAGATGTAAAACTCTAAGAAGGTTTAATTCCTTTACTGCATGAGGGGTAGGGAATATATCTCCAAAGAATGAATAGCTGAATGCAAGTTTCTTAATGAATTTGTAATGAACAAAGCTCTTTCAATTCGTACCCAAGGAAGATACTGCTGGGGTTGGTGTTGAAATTTTAAATAAGAAATTGTGTGTCTGTTCTTCACCTTAATTATCTCTTAACAATAATTTTGCCATGGGACTTGGCTGTAAGATTTTAATCTAATGATTTGTTTAAGATAGAAAACTGTACAAGTAAGATTTTAGGTTAATTTTTAAATGTTTAGTATATACGTTTAGGACTAAGTTTATCTTTCTGTGGTTGTAAATGCAAGACTTGAACTGCCTATATCTCTTTCCTAGACCCATCTAAATTATTTTTAAAAAAGAATTAATACAAAATTATGTTACTGAACCCATATTATGTTAAGGTCCTGCTGTGAGTGAAGGGTTGGGCCACACGACCTTCCACTCCTCTAACATAAATTATTCTGCTTATTTGGCAGCTATTTCATCTGAAGATTTGTCACCTATTTTGTTTCCTTTTATTATTTCCTTTCCTTTCATTAATGTCAGTACCATTCTGAGAAGAAATAAGGGACTGATCCTAAATCATTACACTTTGAATGATTTTTGTAATGTGCATGGGAGGAATTAATTTAAGTGGCAACTAGACAAAAATAAATTGGACATCTTTTCAGTATTACATTTTCCAGCTTCTGCAAAATTGAAATATAACAACATTTTGTTTCTCTCAAAAACAAATGAAAAATATTTTTTCATTATAACAAATATATATTTCCCCCTCCCTCTTTACCTTTATACGTCTTTTATATGTAGCCAAACACTAAAATACTTACAAGCACATGGTATGGCAGAACACAAACACATTTTAGGTGCAAAGAAGTTATATGTTGAAAAAGTCAGGTTCTAAAAGGCATTGGGGGCAAGCTAATTTTCAGTTGTGCCTTTCATGCTTAAAAGTCTCATATTATTTGAAAGACAAGGGTCTTAGAATTCTGATTTCTGGGATCCCACTGAAAATTAAATTTAACTTCTTAATATCACTTGTGAATTTTGAAAAGCAAACCAAAACAAAACTCTTCAAACATATAAAATGTGTATAAGTTTATTGAAATTAAAAAGTTTTAAAATTAAGCTCTTCTATTACTAAAGTGCTCTGACTATACCTGTTTAATGAAATGAGGATGGAAAAAAATTACATTTTAAACTTAGCAATATGTACTGTTTTTTTAATGGCAAATTTTTACATTTAACTGCCCAGGAAATTAACTGAAATAACTCTTCAGTTTATAAAGAGAAGAGAGAATCTTTTTTTTTTTTTTCCTGAGATTTGGTGAGCTATTTCTGTCCATGTTACTCTTCTACTCACTCCAAACCAATGGTGTCAGACCTAAGGCACCTGATCAGAGTAACTTGAAATGCAGTTCATGAAAGTTGAGCAGTCCGGAAAACATACGATCCATCTAATGTTTTATGCATACCTGTAGGTCGATAATGTTATTTATCATTACAGCACACTGGCATGTAGACAGAGCCTGAGAGAGGACCACAGGGCTATAAGCCAAAGAGAAGTACAAACAAATGACAGCTCCGCACTGCAGTGCATCTATTTGGTAGCAATTATCAGTTTGTGAGTAACTACCAGAAAAGCTGTGGAAGAAATGACCTAATGACCAAGCATGATGCTTGGAGACCTCTGCGACTTGTGTGGAATAACACTGGAAGAAACTTGCTAGCTATGGGTCAAAGTAAATTACATCTAAACTAAGCAGTAATAAAAAAAACCCCAAAGCTCTCATGTGTTACTTGCAATGACATTACACAATGTCAAGAAAAGCTTTAAAATTAACAAAAGAAACATGTGTCCAAATTAATGAGACTTTATTGAGTATTTTGTTTATTTATGGCTGCCACCTCAAATTTTAATCAGATAAATCAGTTGATGTTTTCCCATGGAAGTAATAATAAAAGTACTCAGGCTATATTACCTAACGTGCCACACATATGAAGGAATGAATCATGGCAAACACCCCTGCAGGAAAATAGTGTATTCACCTCTTACTGCACGCAAAGGCTGAATTGCAGTGTGTGTTAGCTATGCTGATCACAACCCAGGGCTGGACTCAGGCTTTCCTTACTGAAAACTTGAGAGGAAGACCTGTGTTCCAATGGCTTGCCCACTCCTTGACTACTGGTGTAAGAGAAATTGTGTTCTGCAAATCGAGCTCTAGGGAATTAAGGAAGGGAAAAGGGAAGATGTGAACTAAACTCAGCAGTGGAGGAGGAGTTACTGGGGGTCACACAATGAGTTGGCATTGGAGCTCAATGGTTTAGTAATCACTTTCCTTTGACACTCCTCTGAACTATGGCTTTGCGAGTGTTAGCCCGCAGAGTGCCCTTGTGTTCTCCACAGACTTTCCTTCCCAAAATGGCAAACTCAATCTCACATTCCTTAAGCTGCTGTTCCCTGCTTACTGCAGCTCAGCCCATTACCTCTTAAGAGCAGCATGGGTGTTACTCTATTATTCTCTTGGCTGGTTATTTCAGTAGCAAGATTGTGACTGCAATTTCTTCTGCAGAAGACTTCACAGTTGGAAGGGAAGTCTACAAAAGAGTTGCTGTAGAAATGAGAAATTCAAGCAATCTGGAAGTCTTTTTTCTTCAGGAAGGTGCTGACCTTGATTAAAGGTTATAACCAGAAATTTCCACCCATATTCTTAGAAAAGGTTCATTTGGTTAAAATTACCTTGGCCATGCAACATGTGGTCTAGTTGTCACACATAAGGTAGGAGAATAAGCTCTCACCCATCTCAGAAAACACAATTGTTTGAATTGGTCTTGTGCTCTGTATGATCTATCTAAAACAGTTGAATTTCTGAACAATTGAAGAGGTCATTAGGTCTGGCATTATCACGAATAGAGGATGGTCCTTGTCTTACCTTCATGCTGACCAAGTCTGTGTTTGCCTTACTTTGTCTTGTCTGTCTAAACAGTAAGGTTTCAACTCCATATTTGACTGAGGTTCACAGCTGGCTGAAGCCTGGGTTTTGTTTTTGGCTTTTTTAAATGACGTGTAGCGACCACAGAGAAAACCTAATTTAGGTGCTTCAGTTAAGTGCCTAATTTTGGATAGCCTGGTTTTAGCCCTTAAAGATTGTGACTGTCCTTTGAAGAATGGCTAGAACAACGAAAAGGCCTGAGTAAAATTCTAATACAAAATAATATATAGGAATAAGCTGCATAACAATGACTGAAGTTGTTTATTACAAATCAAGCCAAGTGGCATCTCTCAGCCACGAAACTTGATTTATTTCCTTTTTCCTGGCATGGCTTATGGCATGTGTTAGCACTGTTATCCATGCATTATAAATATTTATGTATTTATATTTTATGCTTTTACAGGCCAGTAAAAACAAATAACTGAACAAGTTTACAGGCAGTTAATTTGGTGTTTAATGGAAATAATAGTCTGAAAATGTCCTGCTTTGTGAGAGCACTGAGCTGAGTTTCTCCAGGGAACCATTTATAGCACCAGAGATTTTTTCCTCTGGGTGCTGGAAACCCAGTTTTTGAGTCCCATTTTCTTACTTCACAAAACAATGAAACCAGCAAAATTCTGTCAATGCTGCTGAAAGTTCTCAGCAATTCTTAATTTCAGGGATATAATTGCTGTATCATGGTAAGAAAAATAAATGACAGCAGTTTTCCATCATGATCTGAGAATAAATAATTCAGACTGGGTTCAGACTGATAAATAATAAAAATTCAGGTTCTTGGCTTTTATAATATAATTATTTTTAATTTAAAATATTAAGACATTTAAAAGCTATATATTATTTGCTTTCATCTTTTTTAAAAAAGAACATTACAGAAAAACAAAGAGAAGAAGTGAGAAGATTTGGAAAGAAAAAGGAATTACAAAGACAACAAAATGAAGTATATTCAGAAAATGTAAACCGAAGTCATTTCAGTAGCCCTGTTTTTATTCATTTCTTTGATATTTTCAGTTGTGGTTTTCTGAGAATGAGAACATTTAGGGAACGTTAAATTTTTTATGGGAAACATATTTTTCTGAAAAAAAAAACCAACCACACTTCTTCACAACACACACACAAAATTTCCTTTTTTTTTTTTTTTTTTCCCTTTGTTCCCTTGGTCTTACATGGTCTAACTATCTCTTTATTATAATTTTACCAGCACAGAGGGATTTTACTTCGCTGAAAGATCACATCTCATATGGGATAATGTCCTGCTTAGCTTAGAGCCAAAATCAGCTGTACAGCATGGCAGGAGAGGCACAGAGAGTGAATGGCTGGGAACAACAGCACTGTGGGTCCAAACCTGTACTGGAGGCCAAGTGCCTTGTTTAAACATTGAACAGCTCAATAAATCAAGGCAGCAAAAAAATGGTGAAAAGACTGATCTTTTCCTCATTGCTGTTTGGATGAGCATAAGTGATTATTAAGTCTCCTATGAGGCAAATATGTGTAGCAAGTTTTGTTGCCACTGTGGTCATCTGGTTGCCCCAAAGTAAGCATTTTTATAATAATTCTTCATCATCAAGGCCTTCATTTCCTTGAATAAGCTTTTTTGGTTTATTGTTGTTCTTGTCTTTGTTTTGTTTTGATTTATCTTTGTTGGATTTGAGATTTTCATTTTTTTGTAGACTTTTTTTTGGTGTTTGCTTTCTCCTTATTATTTTAAAGAGACACCCTACATTTATTTATTTTCAGTAGTCCTAAAAGAGGAAGGAAAAACCCACTGAATAGTTCATTACTTTCTCCCACCTCTTTTAAACAGTTCAGAATTCAGCTTTCATTTTGATGGTGCTTTAACAGTACTTGATTAAAAAAAGCAAACTAATTACAATGGAAATACAGCTCTGCAAAACTTTTAGAAAAACACATTATTTTGTTTTAGGGTTCAGTTAATATACATTCATTTATCATCTTTATAAGAGATGTACAGGGCAATGATGAATAATCCCTGGCTTCCAATCAGGAAATGCAAATTATTCTTCTCTTTTTTTCCTCTCTTTTTTTTCCCTTTTCTTTTTTCTGTCCAATGAATAATGCACACAAGTAAAACTGAAACAAAAAAAAAAAAAAAAAAAAAAAAAAAAAAAAAAAAAAAAAAAAAAAAAAAAAAAAAAAAAAAAAAAAAAAAAAAAGAAGGCAAAAAGCTGGCAGAATATAATGACAAGCAAGAAATGTAATGTGGTGTGCTACTAAAAAGACTCTAAAGAGAAGCTAAATGCTGCATTTCCTTCAATCACAATTATATCATCAACCTTGGACTTAGGGGAAATCTGCAAACTACAAACTAGAGAAAGAATCAGGAAGGAAAAAGGTATCCACAGGAAAGTAGAATAATAATAATAAAAAAAAACCAATTCCTAGTTTTGAGGGTTTTCTTTTGTTTTATTTTTTTTTTTATAATGGAGGTCAAATCATGTAGTCTAACTTGAGACTCCATCTGTCTACCTGAAACACTTTAACCAAAGGTGTTTTTTTGTTTTTTTTTTTTTTTTTTTTCAAATATCCACTCTTGCTGCATCACAGAGATGTTAGGTTGATTAAACTGGTTGAGCTCTCAAGCTTCCATCACTGGGGTTGGAGGGAGTTTTAGTTTATTTGGCTTCTACTTCAGACCACTACTTTAAAAGTTTAAACTTGCATGGCCTCAATTTAGGTTGCAGTTTCATTCTGCTGTCATAGACATGTGTCCAGTCTAACGAAACTAGTTGAATAATGAGAGTTTATACACAACACAAGAAGGTCTCAGTGGAAGATGTATAACTATGCACTTAGCACAGAAAAAGTATATAGCAAGGTCTCAAGCATTTCTCCAAAATGTTGAAACTTAGAGAAGGTTTATTTCTCTTCATAGCCTGTGACTTAGTTA
Organism: Empidonax traillii; assembly: GCF_003031625.1. Lineage (NCBI taxonomy): Eukaryota > Metazoa > Chordata > Aves > Passeriformes > Tyrannidae > Empidonax > Empidonax traillii. The sequence goes on from NW_020955203.1 coordinate 1,484,197, forward strand.
ACTGAGATCTGCGTTGTCATATCTGAATCATAAAGTTCATTGAGAAAGCATAATAAAATATTTTTTCTTTTCTTCTCTCTCTTTTTTTTTTTTTTTTTTTTTTTTTTTTTTTTTTTTTTTTTTTTTTTTTTTTTTTTTTTTTTTTTTTTTTTTTTTTTTTTTTTTTTTTTTTTTTTTTTTTTTTTTTTTTTTTTTTTTTTTTTTTTTTTTTTTTTTTTTTTTGGTGTGGTTTGGTTTCTTTTAGTTTGGTTCATTTCACTTTGATTTATTTTGATTTGGTTTCTTTTGGTTTGGTTCATTTTAGTTTGGTTTGGTTTGATTCGGTTTCTTTTGTCCTGGCTTCTTGTGGTTTTTCCCCTTAGTTCCTTAAAATCCTAAGAGTGAAGAGTTATAAAAACTTTGCACTAAAGTGTTCATACACATTGCTATTGTAGTTAAAATATTTGAATTTCAATCCTGGTTTTTTATAATTAAAAGAAAATAAATTGTCTCAAGTTTAACCACAGACTTGTTGGGCTGAAGGCTATCTGCATCTGTGCTCTATAAATGTTGGTCTCTTCTCACAAGTAACAGATGATAGGATGAGAGGGAACTGCTTCAAGTTGTGCCAAAGGAGATTTAGATTGGATTTCTTTACTAAGAGGGCTGTCAGGCAGTGGAACAGTATGACTCAATGCAGGGAATTGGTTGAGTCAGCAATCCCAGAGGTATTTAAAAGATATGTAGTTGTGTTTAGGGATGTGGTTTAGTGGTGGGCTTGGCAGTGCTGGGTTAATGGTGGGACTCAGTGATCGTAGAGGGCTTTTCCAACTTAAATGACTCTATGATTCTATGGATTTCAAAAGCGTTTGGATCACTAAACTTCTGTAGATTTCTTTAAATGTCTGAGCTCTCATTACAGATCTACGAACATGTCACATTGATGAATAAGCACTCAAAGCATTCTTCCTACAATGCTGTTCCTGCACCAGACTTAGGAATTGGCCATATTTCACCACCTATTCTTCTTTTTGATGGTCACCAGAGTTGCTGGAAGAGATATCATAATTTAAGAGTTTTTTTACATTTTCAGTGAATAATTTCTAGTTCTACTGCTAAAGGATTATTCTTTTAGTATTGAACATATGACTGTGTCCCTTCTGATAACAAAATTACATCCTCTTTCTTATACGCAAGTGTCCATTCAGGTCATAAATACTAAGATATCTGTTGATGAACACATGCCATTTCCAAAACAAAGCTTTCTTCTTCATTTTGCAACAAGATAGAAATAATAATTTTTATTCTTTTGACCTGTATGTTGTGTTGCTGCTGCTATTTATTTCTTCCCATCTCCCTTCTTTCTGTTCCCAAGACAGCCACAAATTCCTGGCATCAATAGCCTACGGAAAACGATATTTCATGGATGGATAAAGGCCAAGATCAAGTTATCTCATTAGGACACAGCAACATGTTTTCTGGCATACCTTTAAAGAATCAAGACATTGAGGCAGGATGGGACCGCTCATTGTGTTAGAAGCCAAAATATATTTATTGTCCAGATGTAATTTCAGTTTTATTGCCCAGATCACAGGTCATTGGTTAGCAGATGCTGGGCAGGGAATCTAGCCGGTCAGCTAATAGCCTCCCCACTGCTGAAATTAACTAACAGTCAAAATGTTTAATAACCAAAGGTCACAATAGGCTTTTTGAAGAGTCAGTAGGAATCCATCTGATAAATTATCTTCTTCTGTTCTGGGGCAAATGCTGTCTCACCTCCCTCCGTGATATAAAATGAGAATTAGAAAAGTAAACTCTTACTCCAGGCCAAAAAGTTGATTTTCGCAGCTTGCTAACATCTTCCAAGGAGTGCTTATCCTGTCCTAAACTCTTGCCTGTGTTGTTGCTGACTATTCTGACACCAAAATTGATCAAACTAGGAAGTTGTGCAAAAGCACCAATTAATGGATTAGGATTGAATGGTGATTTTATGGTTTATTTTTTAAAAAAGTATTTGAAAATATCAAACAAAAGATATCATTCAAGAATGAAGAATCCTTGTAATATTTAATTTGATGTTTGAATTTCAATATTTGCCCAATATATCATGATAGGGTTAACAAAATCAACCAGAGTTAAGATTAGAGTCCTCAAATAGATTATGATATACAAATTTGCCATCAAATTATACCAACACAGAAGTCTTGAATCTAATTGCTGGAGGCACACAGAAGTATATTTTGTCACATTCCTTGTTAACTTCATCATTCTCATCTAAAATGCCAAGAAAATGACAATCTGCAGCCTTGATAAATTGTTGGTGTTTTCAGTAAAAAATGACCATTAGTGAACAATGAATGCTTCTGGTTTTTAAAGTCACTTTTGTTCCCCTCACTTTTAACTTTTCCCTGAAGTAGGCATAAGCTTATTTTGCACACCCTTAAACATAGCCCTACATCAGGCCTGAAGCAACCATTACCACCATTATAGAGCAATTTCAAGTGAGCACTGAGGAACCGAGAATACTTTTCTCTATTTTTTCTTTGTTAACAGGAATTAATAAATTAATAAAATTAATGTTTATGAACATCCTTAGATGCTGCCTTATTCATATGATGGAAGATTTGTTATGTCACTCCTAGTCCTGCTGTCATCCATATCATGGAACTTAGTTCTGGCTTTATAGAAACAGTCTGAAGTGCAAGAGGATTAAAGGTAGGATATTAATGTTAGAGGAGAGAAGCAGCAGGTGCCATTAGTCTTAATCTACTGTAATGGTAGTAATGATAGGCTTGAGCTTGTTCTGTGAACTAACTCAACTCTCATCATGCAAGTCTGTGCTTCCAGTACCAGGAAGAGTTTGCATCCAGATACTCAGCATGTGGGTTGATTTCTGTGCCTGAGTTTGACCTGTTAGCTCATTCTCAAGGGGAATCAAGTCACAGAATCACAGAACCACAGAATATGTTAAGCTGGAACCCACAAGGATCATTGAATCCAACTCATAGCCCCGCACAAGGCCATTCCTAAGAGTCACACCATGTGCCTGAGAGTATCATTCAAACACTTTCCAAACTCTGTCAGGGTTGGTGCTGTGACCACTTCCCTGGGGAGCCTGTTCCACTGCCCATCCACCCTCTGGGTTGAGAAACTTTTTCTAATACCCCACCTAACTCTCCCCTGACACAACTTCAGGCCATTCCCTCAAGTCCTGTCACTGGTGACCACAGAGAAGAGAAGTGCCTGCCTCTCCTTGTCCTCTCATGAGGAAGTTGTAGACTAGGGTGAGGGTTTCCCACAGTCTTCCCCAGGCTGAACAGACCAAGTGCCTTCAGCTGCTTCTTGTGTGGCTTCCCCTGCAGACCCTTCATCTTTGTGGCCCTCCTTTGGACACTGTCTAATAGTTTAATATCTTTCTTACATGGTAGTGCCCAAAAGTGCCCCAACATTCCAGATGAGGCAGCCCCAGGTCAGAGCAGAGTGGGACACTCCCCTCCCTGTCCCGGCCAGTGATGCTTTGCCTCATGCTCCCCAGGACAGGGCTGACTCTCCTGGCTGCCAGGGCACTGCTGACTCCTGGCCAACTGGTCATCAACCAGGACCCCCAGATCCCTTTCTGTGGCACTGCTTTCCAGCACCTCATTCCCCAGTCTGTCTGTATATCCGGGGTTGTGCCATCCCAGGAACAGAATCCGGCACTTTCCCTTGTTGAATTTCATACGGTTAGTGATTGCCCAGCCCTCTAACTCATTATCAGTGTGAAAATCTGATAAGCATGGTCTAGAGGTTGAGTGTGGGTACCAAAAAAAGCAAAAAAAGCAGAGCTACAGTCTGAACATGTAGCTAGGACTAAATAATAGCAGTGGACTCGCATAGTCATAAATTAATGATGGCCCAAATTCAGTCATTGAGATTTGATTTTAAAGAACAAAAACCTTCCCTGCTTAGAGAAATTTCACTCGTAGTCTCTAGGATCACAGCTTATTTTGTACTTTTCAACAGCTTTTCGTAACCTTATGCTGCACTCAGGCTAAATTAATCATCTCTTTTTCATCTCAAATTCGTGCCCTGGCTCAAGGAGTCTGAAGGAAACGAGGTAACGTGTGCCTCTCAAGACACATGCTGCAGACATGCATGTAAAACAGAGTGTGACCATTTCTGCAAACAATATATAATGCTGCAGTAAACAGACAAGCACTTGGCAAAATGTAGAGTGAACACAGCACACCCACATGAGCACACAGAAGATTGATACAATGAGCATTGGATTAGAAAAGCAGTGAAGAACAGCTAAAGGACAGGGCCTGTGTTAGTGTAACAAAGTACTGCCAAAGTTTTGAAGTTTTCACCGTGTCAAGAAAAGTGAGGGCATAAACGAAGAGTGGTAGTCATTGATCCTGATGAACTGCAGCCCAGAGCTGATAAAAAAAGAGTCCTTTTTCTTACATTTTAGGTGATTTTCATGGCTTCACGTTTTCAATCCAAGGGATTCATGGAACTGAAATTCACCTGACACATACATGTTAGAAGAAAAATGGCAATTTGCTGTGAATGAAGGTTGAGAAAGAAGAAAGAGAAGGGATGTAAAAAGAAACAATTAAAAAGCTATGTTTCTGATGGAACAGTTTGGATTACTAGGTGGGATTCATTTGTCCGAACATAGATGAACTGATCAATAAATGCTTCCAAGGAGTGATTGTCTTACTTTAAGATATATATCAAGCCTAGATTAATACAAATCAATCTCTGGAAATGTCTGTTTCTCTCTATTCTGGACTGTCATGAAGGAATTCTTAGGTAATGAAATCAGACTTAGACCTCTAAATTTTAGACAACTGAAGTTAGAGAAGATGGATCACATCCTTACTTATTTGTGATAAACTAGTCCTTAAATAATCCAGCTCAAAGGGACACACACAACCCATTCAGATAGTAGTACAGTCAGGAGTGTGGGGTTTACTATATCAAAAAGTACTGGGAGGTTTTGTTGCTCAGCAAAGCATCTAATAATTATCACTATGGGTGTTGATTTGATAAGCACAGATCCCACAAAAAGCATTGCTGCCTTAGGCTGCAAGTGACCAGTGATACCTGTTGCAAATATTCTGTGAGTTTTTATAAGATTGGGTAATGTGGCCTCAGTTTCCCATTTAGGCAACAGCTTCACCAGCAAAATGCTATGAAATACTTCAGAAATAGGCAATATGAAGAACTCCCAGTCAGGTAAAGAGCTATTTCCTATTCTGAGATTTTCTCTGTACTTGAGCAGAGATTTTGGTGTTGGCTTTTGATCTGAACCTTAAACCAGCATCCCTTTAAACAGTCCTTTTTCCTAGTCAGCAGTTTTTTCCTCTTTTAGCCCCAGTCTTCCCTTGGCCAATTACATTAATGTGTGTTTGTCAATACTGAATTCCATTTGCTGCATAACAGCTCAGAGCCCAGCAAATCTTGTTGAATTTTCCTTGCCTCTTAAGCCTGAGTTCTTGCTTCTCCCCAGCTTTGTGCTGTCAGCAAAACTTAACACATTTACAATCGGTCTCTTGATCTAGGGCAATTACAGAGAGAAGCAACAGCAGGTGCAGGAAGCTTAACAAGAGATGGATGTTGTACTATCATTCTGGTCTACAGTCCTGTGTTAGTATCAGGGTTGTCAAATTGTTTCAAATTAAATTGACATGGTGGTAGAGGAGGTATCACATGGTTGTTATAAACCTGAGACTGTCTTGGCTCTAATGCCGTGAGAGGGGACAAGGGAAGGAGACAAGGAGGAGGAGACAGGCATGCGCAGAGGCAGCAGCAGAAGGTGAGAGTTAACGCAGGGAACAAAACAGGTAGGAAAAAAAAGGCTTTAACAGGCTGTCTGCAACATCTGTGGACTTTCATAAGAAAACAGCTGATGAGGAGTTACATAATTGAGAACACAGGAATGCATGTATCATTATACAATAATTTTTGAATGAATGAACAGGCTCAAGTTTATAAAGGATGAAAGTATCTGCAACCTGATGCCACATCACCAACCTTTTCCTCATTAGGCCACCTGTGGAATGGTGGAAGAGCCTTGAACTGAGAGTACCTGGAGCACTTTCTTGGCAAGAGAGAGCTTCTAGGTGAAGATGAAATTTTATCAAGGTCTCCCATAACTGAAATGATTCCTCTGTGTCATTATGCTGCTAAAATACTCTAACTGTAACTATATGCTTTGAAAGGTTTGATTCTTCAAAGGGATGGGATGGAAGGGATATTTCTTCTTTGTAGAAAAAGGTAAAGAGTCTTTCTGGGCAATGCACCAAGAGAACTTTGATCTCAAGTTAGGAAGATACTCACCTTAAAGTGCAGACAAATAAATATTTCAAGCATATGAAGAAGGCATAAAGAGGCAGCATAAGTATTTTAGCAAAATAAAATGTAAAGTCTTAAACTTAGGGAAAAATAACTTCGGATACCAAGATGAGCTGGAGGCCAGTTGTTTGGAAAGCAGCATTGGCAGATAAGTATCTAGGGGGGTCCTGGTGGGCAAGAAATTGAGTATGATCCAGCAATATGCCCTTGCAGCAAAGAAGGTCAACAACATACTGGGCTGCGTTACCAAGAATATTACCAGAAGGTTGAGGGAGGTGATCCTTCCCCTCTGCTCAGCACTAGTGAGACATCTCAAGTACTGCCTCTGTTTCTGGGCCCTGTAGTACAAGACAGGTATGGGTGCACTGGATCAAGTCCAGTGATGGTCTACAGAAAGGATGAAGACATTGATGTCAACCTGTCCAGATAGAAAGCACTCATTTAAGTTTGCACAGTAGTCTACAGATGTTGATTGAAATACAGGTTGTCCAGAAAACTACATCTTTGGTCCTAAAATACATAACTAAACTTCAAGAGCTGAATAGCTCTGTAGGCTTTACTGTATTTGTAAACAGGCAGTTTGATTCAACTGTCTAAAATGAAACATCTACTGTCATTTGAGATTATGAGAGAGTGTGAAACATCCACATGGGTCTGGCAGGAATACACCATGCTTATCCTCCTCTGGACTGGAATTTGGAAGCCAGAAGCAATTATCTAGAGCATATTGAATGAATTAGACACCTCTTTTTAATAGCTCAATCAAATATCTGATTTTTCTTGATGTTAACAGGAATTGAGAAATCTAGTTCAGAGGTAGACCTTTACATATAAATATTTGCAATTATTTTTCAAGTTTGTGAGTGGAATCCCACACAATATACTGAGATGAGTTAGTTCTAACTCGAGATATGATGGAGTAAGAGTGTACAGGAGCAACACTTCCCTGATAATAACATGCATTTCTGCTAAAATAGGAACAGTAAGGGCAATAAAAACCTTATCCCAAACAGAAGAGAATTCTTTTCTGTTTAATCACTTGTTTAATTGGATAAAAGTTTGTCTATACCTATTGATCTTTGCAGATCAAGTAGTCCTTCAGTAAGAGTTAAGGTACTGACCCTACATCTGGCCTTCAGCTTCTGAACTCTATTTGTCCTCCCTGTCCAATAACTGGAAGCAAATGGTCTGCTCATGAACCTAAGTATTTGATTCTGCACCCTGAATTTTAGGGTAGAAATGAAGCTGTGGTTCCCCAACTAGAGTATATTGCTGATAAATCTCCCAAGTCCCATGTTTTGAAGAGTCTTCATGGGAGGGGCATTGCTTTTGAGGGGGCTGTTGTGTGCACATTGGCTTCACTTTTGGAATAAGAATTAAAGTAAACATCTTGTGAGCTTCAGAGAATAACCATTACGATCATTACCATGAGATGGACTTTCTTTTCATCTCCATCTATCTTCTTCAAAACTCTTTTCCAAAAGAACTCATTCAAGTTACTGTAGATTGAGTGCCAAGCACTCAGTATTTGTCTTTTTGATAGATGTAGTCAAGCCATTTTGTTTAATTTTCAATATGTTTCACATCTAGTTGACTATTTCACCACCATCACTCACGTGTTCCTTCCCCTCCAAGTTTGACCTTCTTATCTTCTAGGCTCTGCATTACAGTTATAATTATTTCATCCACAGGTTTGCATGAAATTGAGATTATAGTCCTTTCTATAGTCCTTTCTAATAACCTATCTAAACAATTTAAGATGATACACATACACACATGCCTGCTGCATGATAGCTACCTTTTGGTGCCCTATACAAGAGAACCTAATTTTTAAATAAAGCTAAATCCACTGCTCAAATGTAAGTCCTTTAGCAGTTATGAGCTGTTTTCTACCAGTTTCCTGAATTCTGATATCAGCCACTGACTTTGGTTGTAATGCACAGAAATGATCCCTCATTTGTGTTTGCCTCTCATGAAAGTACATCTATAATTAGAGTGTTGCAAAATATTCGCAAATAAATCCCATCTCAGGGACAATTAATCTTTCTTGCTCTTTTATTAAAGTCTGAAAAACCAGTCTATATATAGTCTATGAGTGTGAGGAAGGATTCTGAAATCTTAGCAGTGTTTTGTTTGGACTAATTTTTTTTAAGAGCTATAAGCATTAGAAATTGTAGAAAATACAAGACGTTTTATGCAATCCAAAACCAGAAGGATAGCTGTACAAAAACCTTACAACTGAAGAACAAAATTTTTGGCAAAATAAAGGCAATGTCAATAAAGAAAAAAAAAAAGGTAGATGAAGATAAAGGAGTACAGTAATGATGAAAGACTCACAGCTTTACACAGAGCAAATGGTGGGCTGAAAAGTATACTGTGGAAATGTTTGGTTGGCTTGTATGATTCTCCCAGGGAATGTTGGGATATTCTCCAGCAGATGTTTCATTGTTCAGACATTTAAAACTAGATTAGGAAAAGCAATAGGAAAGCAAGTGCAGTGAATAATAATTCAAAAAATGGATGAGATTGCCATTGGAACAGATGAAATGATTCAATGTACCTTATTAAATATTATATTGCTAAGATCCTAACATACCCTATAATTCTTTGTATCTTGTTTCTGTGTTCTTAAGACATTATCAAATGGAATAAATAGTAAGAATGTGGATTTAATTAAAATCTCTCTGAGCTTTATATTTTGGATATTTAACTAACAATTATTAAACCAATACTAAGATAAATTCACTGTCCAGGTTATGACATAGTTCATTGCTGTCAATCACTTTCATACTGACTGTTTTATAAAAAATGTATATACACAATGTGCAATAGAAGAATTATTTCTCCTGTCCCCTTCACATTGTCTTCCTCCACCTAACACACCCTTACAGTACAGACCACAGGGAATATCTTGAGTTTTCCATGTCTCCATGCCATGAAGACCTGAAGGCATTATAGTCTCTTTCCCCTGAAAAATAAACATGCACCAGGTACCATCAAATAGAAGCAACTCAAGGCAGAGCCATGAAGCATAAATGGCTCTTTCCAGTCAGAACACTGTGATTTGTGTGCATATGTGGGTACATGGACTGTGAGCAGCAGTGTGGGAAAGCTGAAGACTAAGGCGAAGAAATGAGACTGCACTTGAAAATTAAAATTACAACCCCACCAAATGCAAAGCAGAAAGAGAACAGAATTTTAAATAGCTTGGTAGATAACATCAGCTCATTAGCAGTTCTATTACAGCTTACACTGGTTTGTTTTCTCTGAGCATAAAAAACACCCAAGTGATATGTTTGTGTCTATGTGTCTGTGTATGGAAGAAAGTAAATTAGACAGACATAGCACAAGTTGTGTCTGAAAATTTAAATGTACCCTTCAAGACAACAAGAGGTGTGGAGGGAAAGATTGCTGAAGTTGACTTTTTTAAAATGTTATTGTATCTTGGGCAGACCTATATCTTGAGCTTCCACTGCCTCACACAGATCATAATTTTTCCCTGCTTTAAAAACCATGATGTTCCAAGTCAAGAACAGTTCCAGACAAATGGAAGCCAGAGCCTTGTTCCTGTATGTTGTGCCACAGCAATCAAAGTCAAGGGGGTAAGGCAAAGGAGAGCAAAGGATATAATGCAGAACCTAATTATTTGCATTTATAAACAAAAAGTACACCTCACCAAAAGGCAACATATTTTGGGTTTTTTTCCTTCATATTTTCTTAGAAGAAGTGAAGAAGTCTCAAGGACAAACTGGGGATGTTACAGCACCTGTGGGAAAACAAATTCCCCTCCTACTTTAAGACTAAAACTTTCAGTTTGCTAATAGTTGCTATCATAAAAGGTCCATGAACTTTGTTTGCTTAAGATCTTATTGCTATTGTCTCTGTGATAACAAGTCAATATGTATCAGCTTAGTAAAATGAAGACTGAACAACATCTGCATGCAAATACTAAAACACGATCACTCGGAGACAGAAAATTTATTGTGGACAACAGAAATGTGAACTGGCCTGGGAAGATGTTAATGGGATACTAGGAGGAAGAATCAGTAAGGTTTCAATGATAGACTCAACTAAGATGAAATTCAAAATCACGTGTAACTTTTGGTTATTGATTTGTTTTCAGGTCATGGGCATATTTGTTCACAAGCTTTAAAATATTTTTCTTCAAAAGCTTTTTCCAATTCAAATTTTAGAAATTTGTATTGTTGCATGAAGTCTAATCAGAGGTATCACACATAGATTGATGTATCTCAAGTAGCACAAGTAATTTTTCAGAGAGTTCGTCTTCATTTTGAATTTGTTTTTAAAAGTAGTATTTCTTTTTGTTTGGGAAAAACCCCTAATTAAAGACAGGGTCTTTTAACTATGTATGTCCACTTTTTCAAAAATTAATTTGGTGCCTAATTCACACTGAGTTAATACAATCTGAAGTTCATTGACTATACTTCATAATCTTTGCTCAAGGTGGGAAAGTCAGACAACCTAATATTTTAGATATAGATGCTTTTCATTATATTGAATATGTCTCATCATCCATTTACCACCAGTGCAGTCTTGGCCATGAAATTCTTTCTACAGAATATAGACACCAGAATGAATTTCTATGATCAGACAAATGTTCTTAAATATCTTGGAAGGTTTGTTTTACATTGTTTAATCACTGGTGTAAAGAATACTAGGAAATTAAACACCAGCTGCTTCACACTGTTGAGTATTTGTGTAGATTTTCACCTCCTGGGTCCCGAGACACCAGTGTGGGTATGGGTGAGCTGATTTAACCATCTCCTAATTAAAACAAAAGTGAAACCTCAGTCAGTATAAAATGAGATAACTGTACTGGTTTTGGTGGAATGACACTATCCAAAATTGCTATAAAAGTGTCAGCTAATAGGTGCTTTCTGGCTAAAAGGAACTATCAGAACATTTTACAATCTTATTTGATGCTTCTAAGAATAACTGGGGACACGAGAGGCAAAGAGGCATTAGAGGACTTAATCTAGTGTAGGTGGAGAGGTCCATCTTGGTAGGTGCCTTTCACTGGATCTGAAATATCCTCTAAATAAACTAAAGCAGCTGTAGTTCGTGCCACTGAGGCAAAGGATCAGGGCTTTAGATGATGGTCTCAGTGTCAAAAATTAAAGGGCATATCATTTGATCTGCAGTTCATTTCTGTCCTTTTTTGGATGATTGAAGCTGATTTGAGTTCATGAGGAAGACTGAACAGGTCTACAGGAAAAGAAAGTGTTATCCAAAAATTGGCAATTTATATTGGTTGAGATAATCTCAAAGTTAAAAAAAAAAAAATCCTTATTTCTCTATGAGTTACAAGAAGAGCGATAAGTGTTTCAGGTTTGGTGAAGTAATTTACAGTTATCACTGATTTGTTGCTAAAATAGTGAATATTAGCAACATTTCATAGCAATTATATCCAAGAATCTGATGTAGGTCTCAGTTCCAATATGAAACATGTCCTCATCTGGGATTTTTGTCTTCATAATTGTAGGTTACCCAATGGCGGTGAAAGACACTCCCGTGGAGTATTTCAGGAGAAAGAAAAAAGCAAACAAACTCTGGGAAGCAGTCAAGTCACCACAATAACCTCACTCCTGTTACAGGCAAGTGAAGCCTGATATTCTAGAACTTACCACTACAACTCCCCACTCTCACCAGTGCATTCAAAGATACAGAAAGACTAGAGCAAAAGAAAAGCAAACTTAAGGTGGTATGTACTGAGTCAAAAACCCGTTAAACAAACAAATAAACAAACAAACAAACCTGAAGCATTTGGAAACTCTAACACAAATTAGTATTTGTTGTACTTCTGCTTGATAGAAGCTATTTCAAAAAACTTTCCATCAAATGCAAATCCACATATTAATGAACAAAATGAAAGGAGAAAAGGAGGCAATGTGGATAAAGGTGCCAGGATATATGTTCAAAGAAGGGTGTTATTGGACATATTGGAATAGTCTGAATAATTTGATATATTCCACTACAAACCTTAATCCTAGGATTTTTGGTGCAAATGTATTATTTTCACTTTAAAGAATTACTTTGAGTTAGTAAGGAAATATTCAACATTTCTCAGCAAAAATATTATATTTGCAAAAATAAAACTGTTTTATTGAAAAAAAAAAAAAGGAGGTATAAAGGACCTAGTAAAAAAAATCAAGGTTGGGAGATCAAAATCAAGAGAAGCTGGGATTTATGGAAACAAGACTCTTGAGATGGGAGTGAATCAAAGACAAGGATGTAATGGTGGAAGAAAGAATATGGGGTAAATCTTCTTTTGTATTGCTATTATACACATACCGCCTGTTTTGTTGCTGAAACACAGCGATCTATTTGTTTTGTTTTTTTTTTTTTTCCCAGAGAGAAAAGGGGATAGTCATGGAATTATGGATGGGTACTTTGCATGAATTGCTTTACATGCAATCTTAATGTTTCATTTCTGCAGAAACTTGACATTGAATGGATCCCTGAGGGTCCAATAGTTCTAGTTTCCTAGTACTCTGAACACACTGAAATCCCCTTCATAAGTCCAATTCTATTCCACTCTGGTGAAATAATTTCCCATAGAATTATTTGCAATTTCCTATTTAAAATTAACTTCTAGATTCACCCGATTTTTAACACTGCTGAAGGAAATCTTACTCAGAGGTAGCCAGAGAAGGCTATTTATTCTCTGATTTCAATAGATTTTCATGGACTTATGTCATCCTTAGCTCTGACTCTTGAACCCTCAGTGTCAAAGAGAATAATTTTTCTCTCCAGATTGTGTACAAAAGCAAATTCAGACCCCTTAAACTAGGGACCTTGAAGACCTATTAGTGATACTTATAGTGAAAATATCAGCTTAAGGCAGTGTTCAGTTATTATTTTTCCATCAAATACCTGTAATTGGCAATAACTCTTGAACATGAATTTTTCCTCTTTGTTTCCCTTCCTCCATTCTGTCCATGTTTGTGAATCCCTATGTGTGTAACCATCCTTGAACACATTTTTTGCTATGGAGAAACAGTGCTTTAAATTTCATCAAAAATCCATTCTTCCTGACTGAGTATTAACCGAGATATTTTCTGTATTTTTTCACAGTTAGTTTAATTCTGTAGTATAAAACTGTGGCAATAAAATAGTCCAACTCACCAGCTTTGAACCAGTGTAATTGAGAGGAGAAACTAGTGAAATGGAATTACACCAATTTTACATCAGGATAGCTGAGTTTAATCTCCTGATTAAGATCTGAAGTTGTTAGCATACAGATGACTCTTGTACCAGCAACCACATTATCTGTTTGATATTTCTGCATTGTCAAAATTCAGGTAGATGTGGAGTCTGTATGTTCCCAGAATTATAACCTTTTAAGAAAAAAAAACAAAGAAGCTCAAAAAGTCTGGAGATGTTCTCTCCAGACTTCAGAGACAATAGTTGTGTTTGTCAGTGCTTACACACAAACACAACCTGTGACCTGAATACTTATGACCATCAGGGTAGCTAAAATAAATCAGACAAGAGGTCTGCTCAGCTCAGTATCCTGTCTCTGACAGAGGTGTAAAGCAAATGTCTTGTGAAGGGTGAAAGTTAAGGACAGGTAAAGGAAATAAAGGAAAGTGTCCTTCAGTCCGTTCAGAGATCTTTACCATTTGGGGCTCAACAAATTCCTAATGTCTCAGTATCCAGTTGTCTGAGAAGGATTTCCCGACCAGGTACTTTCTCAGTCTCCCTTGGAAATGTGCACCTTGTTAGTATTTAGCATTCAAAACAGCTGTGACATAGAATAGCGTGCTTCTGTGCTTCTGAGTTGGTCAGCCTCAGAGAATAGAGCAGGCAAATTCAGAAAAGCTGGAAACTCAAATGTTCCAAAGCAGAGCTACAGTAAATGATTGAAGGTCTGAGAAGCCAAGAAATAGGTTTTTACATATATATACATATTAATATATATATATATATATAAAATATATATATATATTTACATATATATACATATTAATATATATATATATATATTTTATATATATATATATATATACATGTTACAGCTCTGATGAGGAGCAGCTAATGGAACTAGGGTTGCTTAACCTAGATAAAAGAAGCTCAGGGGAGACCATACCAATCTATGACTCCTAGAAAGGAGGTTGTAGCCAGGTGGGTCTCTGACTTTTCTCCTAGGCAACTAATAGTAGTGTGAGAGGAAACGGCCTCAAGTTGCACATGGGGAGGTCCAGTTTGGGCATTTGGAAGAGTTTATTCACTGAAAGGGTGGTCAGGCATCAGAAAAGGCGGTGCAAGAAAGTGGTGGACTCATTATCCCTGGAAGTGACAAAGAAAATGAGTCGATGTGGTGCTTAGGGACGGACATGTTTTAGTGGTGAACCTGGCAGCATTAATATTTGTACTCAATAATCTTAAAGGTCTTTTCCAACTTTAATGATTTTACAATTCTACATCAAATACAGAAACAAGGAGTTCATATATAAGGAGCCATAAATAAGCAGCTCTCGAAATAATTTAGGAACAGCTTAGAGTACTTCAAACATAGGCCAAAAAGTATCTCTACATTTTGTAGAATCATAGAATCACAGAATCACAGAATCACAGAATCACAGAATATCCTGAGTTGGAAGGGACCCACAATGACCATCAAAGTGTAGCTCCTGGACCTAGGCAGGGCCCCCCAAGAGTCACACCATGTGCCTGACAGAATTGTTGGCCTTGTTCATGGCATCACAGCTCATATCTAAAGACAGTAGGGGAAATAAATAGGCATTTTCATGGCATATCTCCTTTGAGCTATTTCAGACACCTAATGCAGAGTTAACAAATCATCTGCCAGGAGTGCCTATTTCCCTCCACTGACTAAAATGGAGTGCTGAGTGATGAGCTCAGCAGCAAACAAGATTTGCTCAACACTGGATGTTTTTTACTTTCCTTCAGTGATGACAAAACTGAAAAACAGTAAAGTTAACGAAGCGGGCACAGTGGTGGAACACAACCCAGCTTTGCAAAGCACCTCCCCTGACTCCTGACTCCCTCATGATGGAGAGCCCTGCCTACAGTGCTTTTCAAGGGTGATGCTGGCCCAAGAAAAGATGGTTTCAGGAAGAGCCTGTCTAACTAAGTTTTCTTTTTTTTTTTTTTTTTCCCCTCCCTTCTTTCAAGAACAGCACTACGAGTGGCTCTTTCCATTAACTTTGGGAAACAAGCATCAGTTTTAATAGAGCTTGACATGTTTAACAGACAATGTAAGCTACGCCTTCACATTGATTATGTGCACTTTGGACAATTTTCTTTAAGTGAGGATATGCTTCTCTCTATTTTCAGTATGATTCAGTTACGTCCTGTAGGGCTTTGTGTAACATGCACATCAAAACACATTTGGCTTTCTTGACAATAACATATTTTGGGTTTGAAGAAAAATGAACCACTGTATGACTCATTTTAACTTTGTATAGTGGGTTTATTTCAACCTTTGTAAACTTTACATAGCCAAGCCTGGAATTAGCTGTGAAATGCCAGGCTGATATTTTTATTCCTGTAATTTACAGTAATTTGAGCTCTGAGTAGGTCCAAAATTTATTGTGTAGAGGCAACTGGTCTGCCTTCAAGGATAATAGATCCTCACATTGATCCAGAAGCTACAGTTTCTTTATTTGAGAATTTTCCTCACTGGAACAAACAAACAAAAAAAAAAGGTATTCAGCTTTTTTATCAAATTTTGTTTGCATGTCTCAGTCCTGTTGCTGCAGGATGGGTACATCTGTCAAAGATCAGCCACTGTTTTTATCAGCCAGGGTGACTGGTAACTTACACACACAGCTCTCAGCATATCACTAGAGCAGAGAGGTTTACAAGAGCATGTAAGACAGCATACCTTCTTTGACTTAAACCTACTATCAAAGCCAGGGCATTCAAATCAGCAAGTGGAACAACTATCAGGATGTGCTTTGTGCTTCGCTGGATCTCCACCCCGAAATCTCGATTGTCAAAAATCAGTTCCATAATGCCTAAACAGAAAACCTCAGTAACAGTGAAAGGAAGAGACCTCATGGGAAGCTTTATGTAGTGCTCAAATTGCTGGTGCTTCTTTCCTGTGATGCAGAACTTTTAGAGAATTTTAAGTTATGATCCAAGTGCTAACGAGAGAGAGACAGACAGTGTAGGAGAGAGATCATATGACTTTTAAGGTTTGCTAGTAGTGTAGAATTGTCAGGACTTTTTTTCCCTACAAAAATCTTTTAAATATTAAATAGTTAAAACTTGTGGTAATAGTTGCCTGAGTTTATAGAGAGGCTGTGTAATTTCTCCAAAAGATAAAGTGCTTTCCTGTTGTCTTGCAGATCAGTAAATTTGCACTCCACCAAACAAATCTGTCTCTCCCTATTCAATTTAATAGAACTCTAAACTTAGAAGATCATATGGCTATGATTCAGATGCTGAGTGATTCAGGTGCAGGGCAATGTTGGAACTCTACTGAGCAGACCCAGTCTCCCCAGTTTAGACTGCTGAGTAAAGCTGCAGAATACAGAGAGACCTGCATGTTATGTTGTATGGGGCACAGTGGACACTGAAGGAAGAGTTAAATGGAAAGCCATCAAGCGTAAAGAAATGTCTTTTGAGAAAAGATTTATAGAATGACCCAGTGGATGGACCTTGGCTGATTGTAATCTGCATATGAGGCCAAGGCAGGGGGAAAAGGGACTAACAATCAACACTAGAGTAATTTGCCTGATAATAGAAAATTAAAGAACTGGAGAGGCAGGCAGCAGCCTGCAAAAATTCATGCAGATTTGGATCTGCTGTATAATTAGCCACAATAGTTAAACTGAAAAAAAAAAAAATAAAATGAATGACATCAAATTAGAGAAAGATTTCTGTAATATACAATAAAACTGCAGAGTTTACATAAAAAAAGGAAGCTTAGATAATGGGGAGAAAATTTAAAAACTAGAAAAGTACTCATAATCTGAATAGTAAAAAGTTTTGATATGATTAGACAAGCATCTGTGAGTTTACAATCAGTACAGGTTGTAGTGTGATAATGAAATAAAATTGATGTACAATATGCTTGCACAGAACAAAACCACTATACAAACATATACTTCAGGGATGGGTTTGAATGACACTCAAGAGAATGTAGTAGTGCCGGAGAGATTTGAAGTTTTGTAACCCACATGAATCTTTAATTATATTTTAAAGATAAAATGTACCAACACCTTTTCCTGTTTTGGGCAGGGCATATGAAAGCTAAGCTTCTCTAAAAATTAAGTCAACATAGAGTTATACTGTTGGCTTTGTCTGTCTTTGAGATAGATTCTTATGATGGGGTCAACTTAAGTCCTGGTGTGTGAAAGATCCTTGCCAGAGGAACTGCTGCAGTTTTTTTTCTTATGCAGTCGCACAAGTTTCCTTTCAAAAACAAAAGACATAACACTCTTTAATAAAAATAGGACTTGGTCAGGATTGAGTCCAGGAACCAGGACTCAGGAAAATTAATTCTGTTCCTATTTTCTCTTCTTTTTTTTCCCTTCACAGTCATCATGATAAGCATCCTTTCTATTTTTATTATTATTAGATAAAGGATAAAGAGAAAACAGAATAAATGAGCAGAATTCTGAACATTAACTTACTGTCCTTTAGAACTACTATAAGACTGTGCCTGGTATGACCACCAACACTTTGTGCCAGGCAGGAGAGTGTTGCTTAGAGAAATGAAATCTAATTTTTCCCCTTTCTCTCTTTCATTTTCTTTCCTCCCTCAAATTGTTAAGTAGGATGAAGGCAAAACAAACAAGTTGAGGGACACTTGAGACTGAAGGACAGGTAGTCAACAGAAACGAACTCTAGATGAAGTCTGCCCTTGCTTTTTATAGTAACTTTTAGAAATTACAACTGCATAGTGTTTAGAAACTTACTGGAGTTTTCCACTATCATCTATATATGCATACATTTAAAATAGAAGTGACTGTACTCAACAAAGCAGCTTGTACTGCAGAAACTGGATCTGGTCTAAGGGAGATCCTTTGTAATTACCACTGGTGAGAAAGGAAAGTTTCACTTCTTGTGAGTTAGAAAGAGAAAGAAATACTGGGATTTCAAATAGTACAAGGTATAACTTGTAGGTGGTAGGCTAAAAAAAAAAAAAAAAAAAATTTTTCTAGTCTTAGTTTCTGGGGAAATAAACCCTGTTCACACTATGATCCAAATCATATCTCAATTCAAAAAAGGGAGTTATTTAACGAGAATAGAGACTGACATTGCTATAAGAGAGAGTCCCTGGTTATATTTCTCATGTGAAAGTGATAAGTTATCTTGTAGACATGACTGTTTTCCACTGTATTTCCTTTTCTGGATTCTCTATTTCCTATCCCCTAGAAGCAAATATTCTTTTTACATTTAACAGCACTATTACACTTCATGTTTATTCCTAATAAAGAGATGATCCCTTTTTCTTTTAGAACTTTGTGATCATCAGAATTTTGTTAACTAATGCAGTTCTTAGTAAAGCATATTTCACTGAGTTGGCTACTACCAGCTGAAAGTCAGAAGACAATTTCTAATTTCTCTGCCATCAGATTCTCATGAGGAGGTTTTTGTTAAATATTTAATCAAATCCAGGGCCTTTCACTTGGGACTGTGGTTACTGCTTCTTTTCCAATTACAATATTTTGTAGAGTTCTGACGTATAATTAAGGAGTTGTCCCACTCCTTTTTTGTATTTTTGCTCCTAGAATTTAGCAGAACTTCACTTATTATCAATAAAATATTTAACTGAGGTTAGAAAGGAAAAAAAATTAAACTAAATATTTTTTTGATATTTTAATTCATCTATCTAAAATGTTCATTTAGTATTCAGCCCATCTATCAGCCTTTATATCTATATTAATGTTCACCGTAGAATAGATGAGATGGTACGAAAGAATATATTCTGTCAAAATCAAAAGTCCAGTCAGTAACTTCACACAAAAAAATAGTTTTTTCCACTTACGCAAACAGTCACTAGAGTAAGACATATTTCCATTGTAAAACATCAACCAAATAGTTTGGTTGTTGTCAAAGTTAGGAAGTCAGCCTTCAGCCTCAAGAGACACATTCACCTACTTTCAAGTAAAGGCCTTCATTTCACATTCAGGATGGTATTTAAACAGAAAAAAAATGCAGAATTTCTTTTTTATTCTGTTTTAGGTGTGTGTGATGTATTTACTGAAAGTTACAAACTTCTTATTTTCATGTGGTAATGGAAGAAATCATTAATGCACTATAGCATATCATGGTCATCTCCTAAATTCTAATCAAAAGAACTAAACAATCAAGAAGTTTCATGTATTTTATTTCATTTGATTTCCATATATCTCCTGGTAGTTTTGACTTTTTATTAAACTTTTTTTAAACCTGTATTATATTTTCTTTCAGATATTTTTGGCTTGGCTTAAAGTGTCATATTGATCAGCCTGTGGACTTATCTGATTGTCTTTCAGACTGAAGTCCTCTATTTAATTAATAGTACAAGTAGAGAAAGGGTACTATCAGCTCTACTTCCAAAAAATTGACTCAACTTTTCCTGCAGAAACAAGATGCTTAAGGCAAGAATAGAAGAAGAAAAGACATATAGACTGATATGGCCTTGTAGCTTCCTTTATCAATGTTTAGATCCCTCATGGACCTCAAGTTGCATGAATACATGTGATGGTACCTAGCAATCAATAAATTTGTCCAAAGTACATCTGATTTATAGTTTACAATTTTGGATGTGCCATGACTCTATTACAATGAGTTTCACAACAAAATGCCTTTTATGAGAAAGTTTTTTGCGATGGCTATTTTACTGTGTACTCTTTTTTTTTTTTTTTCATGTGGGAAATGATATTCCTGATTTCAGTTCCTTTACTATTCATGATCACAGATGAATGGTAAAAAACAAACATATGCCCTTCCATCTGTCCACTCTTTAGCCTGAAGTCTTCCCCCATGGTATCATGTTGTCTCATCTGAAAAGTCCTACCAGGCATCCTACAATCCTCATCTCCCATTTTAGCTTCTCCAGCTCTTCTACAAGTGACTTATTCACAATGAAGCCATTTGCTTATAGCAAAGATATCCTTACTTGACTATGTTAGTTTAGCAATGTTGAGTTGTAGACAAGATACTGAAAATGATCCAAGCATGTTGCTCACATCCTAGTCTGCTGGTCAGTCTAGTCACTCTCTGTCTTCTTTCTGTAGGCAAGTCAGTTCTGCTTGCAACTCTTTTATTTCCCCTACACATATTTATTTTCTCCCTACACATATTAAAACTATTTATTTTAGAAGGAGGAAGTTTGAGACTGGAAACGGGCCATAAATTCAGTTTGTGTGTGCTTAATTTGTATGTACAGTCCAAAATCACAGTTTTCAGTTTAACTAGATCTTCTAGGAAGATGACTATATGAATTTTCATGTTTAGAGTAAATGCTCCTTATTGCATATAGTTAGTTGGGCCATTCTGGGTATGAGATTGTTTGGCTCATTTGCTCTTTCCTTTCCAGCTCACTTTATGATAAGTTCAAAGTAATTATTTTACTAAAAAATGGTCTGTACCAATTGTCCACCCCGTTTGTGAGTGAAAGGCCTGAAACACATACGTATTCTGTTATTTTTGTTATTTCCTTTCCCTTTAAGTCCACTTCTACTCTACCTAATTTAAAGCAAGCAGAGCAAAAGACTCAGAGAGTGCACTGAAGGATTTTTGCAGGACACTTAAAACCAGCTTCCTCTGGCTAATTTGCAAAAACAGTTTTTGATTTAAAATAGAAGGATAGCATATCTCTCCCTGGGAGCAAACTTGCATCCGCTAATGTTCCTACAGAAGTGAGTTATGAGAAGAAGCCTCAGATGGATTAGAGAGGAAGGTTAAATTCCAAGGAACTAATTTGTTGAAAAGGTGAAGGTAGCTAACTAAAGGAAAAAAAATTAAATTGATACACCAGGTCTGCAATATCTTTCCTCCTCAGTGAATACTGATGGGTAACTTACAGATTTCAAGAAGAACAAGTGTCATAACATAAAGCAAGGTTGTTTCTCTTAGGAAATTTTGGTGCAGAGTCAAGGTAAAGGCATAGACGCTCTTTTTGACATGTTAAGATCTTTCTAAGTGAAATATAAATTTTCATTTAATAACTTAAGATTAATAATAGAGAGATATTTTTTACTGCTAAAAGCCAGATAACTTCTTTTGGCAATTTTATCGTTCCTTTGCCTCCCTAACACTTCTCAGAGATTTAATGGCCCATTTTCTGGTGTAAATCAACATAGCTTCAATTATGTCAACTATGTTAAGCAG
Source organism: Empidonax traillii (assembly GCF_003031625.1). Classification (NCBI taxonomy): domain Eukaryota; kingdom Metazoa; phylum Chordata; class Aves; order Passeriformes; family Tyrannidae; genus Empidonax; species Empidonax traillii. Next base: position 1,505,833 of record NW_020955203.1, read on the forward strand.
ATAATATTGGTCCAGTATTTTATTCATAAGTGTACATGAAGTCAAATTTACTTTGGAGTTGAAAGTCATTGCATAAAATTATGCCAGAAGACAGAAAAGACATGGCTGGGTAGGACAAAGTGGACAAGGCATTCACACTAGTCTGTGAATTTTAATTGCCATGCTTAATTATTCCTTTTCTGATACAGCTATTTGAACATTGTTCTGATCATCGAATGTAGTCACAGCATTGTTGCATATCCTGAGTTGGAAGGGACCCCCCAGGATCCTCAAAGTCCAACTCCTGGCCCTGTACAGGACATGCCAAGAATCCCACCATGTGCCTGAGAGTGTTGTCCAAACACTTCTTGAACTCTGTCAGTTTTGGTGCTGCAACCACTGCCCTGGGGAACCTGTTCCAGTGCCCAATCATCCCCCAGATGAAGAACCTTTTCCTAATCTGCACTGACACACCTTCAGACCATTCCCTCTGGCCCTATCACTGATCACCAGAGAGAAGAGAACAGTGCCTGCCCCTCTGCTTCCCCTCACAAGGAAGTCGTAGATTGCAATGAGGTCTCCTCTCAGGCTGAAAAGACCAGGTGATCTCAGCTGAAAGTTCCAGCAGCAATAGGGAATAACAAGACTTCAAACCCGAAGAACTTTTTTTACTGCTTCATAAAAAGGGCACCTGTGTAAGTGAAATAGAAGGTTACCTCTTCTAGGTCCATAAGATACCTGCCTGAAAAAAGTTAAACACCTAAGTCTGAGTCATATCCCTTCAGCTTATTTTAAAGTCAAGGGGGAGACCTAGCTGAGGCATATCATGGAAATTCTGAAGTTCCAGAAAATGCTCTGATTTCCTCCCTTTTTCCTCAGTCTTCTCGAAGCCTCCTTTCCTTCTCTTTCCTTCTCTTTCCTTCCTATATTGCCTAAATAAGTTTTGTTTTGTTAATTGGCTTGGTTTTCTTCTCTTATGCTTGGAATATCCTCTTTGTTCCTTTGCTCCCTATTGCAGAATCACTCACTAAGACTTCAGAGAAAAAGCGCCCCTCCTGCCCTTCCTTATACCATCAATAAATACTTCTGAGTTATAGGGAAAGATTCTCAATTGAAAGGTTCAAACACTCTGCTGTATGTCATTTCCTTAAAAAGAATAGGTCTATGTGTGTATTTTCAGAATTATATAAGCATCTATGAGATCTTTCCATGTTCAGTTAAAAAAACTGCTTTTTGTTCTGCTTCCCTATTTTAGGGGCCCTGGCATAGCTAGTCAAAGATGAGCAAACATCTGAAGATCCCAAAACACTGTGCCTGGAATTTGGGGAGAAGATGAACCAGTTTGGTCAGTCAATATTAACAGAAACACTGCAGCTTTCAAGTCTTCAAAAGTCCTCAAATAAAGCCTGTGTAAAGAAATATCTAAAAACATAGGAGCTCAATGCTATTTTCAAAAGGGACTTGCAGAGCTTATCTATCACATTGCTATGCAACCTTAACTTCTTTAATTGATAACATTACTCTTAAAAATATGTCATGAACTCTGCTTGGACTCCCAGTCTTTTTGGATTTGGATGGGTAAGAGGTTATCAGCCTTTCAGGAAGCTTCCTGGAGCAGTGGAATAAAAACAGTGGCATTGAGCCTTGCTCCTTGTCTAGCCATGAACCACCACAGTTAATCTCTATTTCATTCAGCGTAAGCCCACAACCTGTTTATGACCTGGGTAAGATCTTGTGCATGAAGACATTGTAACCCTACACCACCCAATTATTTGTATGCTTTTTTATGCTTGAAGCAGTTTTGCCTGCAAGCACCGTGTATGTAAGTGGGATGGATACACTGGTAGGCTCAGACCAATAATCGAGCTCCCAAACTTTGGCAAGTTAACACACATTTGTGTCTCCTGCTTATGTAAGTCCTTAGTGAAGGTGAGATAATGAAAGGGCTTTAAGATAACTTTCATTATGATTCATCTGCCACAGACTCATAATGTGCACATTGAACACAGCGAATATCAGCCGATGCTCAGTTATCTGATGAGCTGCAGGGACTTTAAAATGTGTTTACACCCTGAGAATGGTAAATGTAGGCAAGGTTCGATCAAGGTAAGGTTCCTATTCAACTACAAAAGGAGCAGCATCAGAGAACAAGATTTGGTCAGAAAGAGTGGTCCTCATGTCAGTTGGTAGTGTAATAACGTTAAAAATGTGAAGCACAGTACCAGTAAAAACCTTGCCAAGGAGGCTTAAAAACAAGGAAAAAAAAATCCCTTCTTTTTCCTTTTCTCACACCCCTGTCCCAGCATTCTCTTTTAGGAACTACTATATGCTTGTTGCAGTAGAGAAGTTTAACTAATAAAGACTTAGAATAGTAATGCTATGCTGCTTTGATTTCAGGTCATAAGTTATGATAATAAAATATAGAATAGCAAAGTTTTCAGTAAGCAGAAGTCTTAGGCTCTAATACATGCTTAAGCTTATTGATTACACTGGTTTATGTGATAATAAAAGCACAAACATATGCACACACCTTTTGCAAATAAGAAAAATCGTTTGTCTTCGGCTATCTCCTCCTTTGTGCTTTCACAGCAATTCAAAAGTCATAATAGATAATGGGAAAACAAAGTGTTTGCATTTCATGAATGACCTTGGTAAAGTTGCCAGATTTCTCTGTATTGTAGTTCTAACATTGGGTAGGAAACGCTTTCTTGTAAACAGTCGTTAGATCCTACAATTCTTGATGAGATGAAAGAGGAAAATTTTTATTAATTTTACTTCAGTTTTAACTACTACAAAGTGGTTAAATAGATATATTACTGTTTATCTGAAAAAAAAATATATATCTCTTAAGACCCAATGCATTTTGCTCAGTTCAAAAAGTTATTTGTTTTCTATTTTAAATTTTATTGTCTATATGAAAGTCATACATATACAACATGCAGGTACAACAACTTTTTGGAATGAAAAGTTGATGCAATCAGATTCTTTTGTGTTAAAAATGTTTAATTTAAGTGTCTGAGTGGTTTTGGTGATAATGGGAAATTACTCTTGAAAAGAGGTTCTGACCTACTGTCTATAAATGGGGAATGGGGTGGGTAGTGTGGGTTGGTTTTTGTTTTGTTTGTTCTTGGTTTCATTTTTTTTGTTGTTTGTTTGTTTCTTTATTTATTTTATTTTTGGTTTTGCTTGGGGTTTTTTGTTGATTTGTTTGGTTTTTTTTTAGATTGCCTATGTGATCTTTACCATTTCAGAGAAGAAGGAATACATTTCCTTTTCTGATATGTAAGAAGACCTTCTGTCATATTTGGAGATTAGTGTGGTATTTGCCATATTGTGCCCATAGCAAGGGAAATTTAAACAAATGTGGCTAGCAGTCTTATCTGAGTGTTAGATTGATCCTGAGATAACGCCTGGGACACAGCCTTGAGCAGAGTGATTTTGTGGATCATGGTTTCAATGCTGTCCATCCAGTCTTCTTGCTCTTGACATGAATGACAAGGGATTTTTGATCTTTTCATCCAACTCAGTTTCCAACATGGATAGAGGTTCTTTCCTAGAAGGCAAACACCCTCTTCCTTTCACCCCAGCCTGACATTGCTTATCCTGGTGCAGCCTGAGCCCAGAACCTTTTATGCACCTCCAGTTATGACTTATGGACTTCTGCAGGTGAGTGAAGCACAGGAATGCCTCAGGGCAAGTGATGTTTTGTATTTGTGTGTGGGGGTTATTTTATTTTATTATCTTATAAAATAGCTTAATCAATGAACTCAAGCAGGTAGTAGAAACTGAGACTTCTGTTTATGGGGAAACTTTTGAGATTTATTTTCGCCATTTGTAAGTAGTGTCGACAACTGAGCTCTGAAGGAGGAAGAAATGGAAAATGGCCTCATGTACTTTTTTTCGGTGTGCAATGAGTCAAAATTTCCTTTCCTTTCCAAGGTCATTACAAAGTAGGAAAGTGACAGGATTGTCCTATTTATGTTGGGTTTTTTTGTGCACCTGTGCGAAAATACATAGATTATTCCATATGAATTCCAAATAAAATTTACGACTAAAGTAAATTTTTCTTATAGATATTGATTGTATTGACTGAAAGCCCCTCCTTATAAATTCCCTTGTTTGTATAACATAAGTGTTATAACTTGGTTGAAAAAAAGATGTGTATAATGAATTTTGGCATTGCATATTTTACTTAACAGCAAAATGAAAAGCTTTTATTCTTCAGAGATTTGTGTTCTGATTCCCAATAAGGTGGTGGTGGAGGGGGATTATTTGCTGCCTTTTTTTTTTTTCCTAATAGTAAGACTTAGTATAATCCTGGGCTGTTTTTTGTAGATTGTCTCCACAATCCTGCCTGCATTTTTGCACTCAAATAAACTGCAATATGAAAAGTAGAACAATTGCTGAAGCCTATTCCTGTTTCTCAGAAGTCTCTAGACACTGTATTTCTGTTTTGGTCTATGCACAAGCAAGCAAAAAACCCTTCTCTTGCCACTCTCTTTCAGAATTTTGTTTTGTTTTTGTTGTTTTGTTTTTAGTTATGATAATTTTTCTAAATAATTATTGTCTTCTGCTGATGGATGTTTACTAACAATTGCAAGAAATGCAAGAAAAACTAAACCCCAAATTCATTAGCCTGCATTCTCATGAGTAAAGTTAAATTGCTCCCATACTACTCAGCTGAGGTGATGGCATATTGTGTGTTCTTTGTCTCTTGCTGCAATCACCTTTCTTCATTACATACAAGGTTATATATATCTCCTCACAGGAGAGCTTCTCTACAGGCATAACAGCAATAGGGCAATGATGGCCACTTAAAATCTCCAGTACCAACCAGGCTGCCTGCTTTCCTCTCAGCCAGCTCCACAGAGCAGGCATTCCTAACTCAGATCCTTAGGCAGTCAAATGAAGACAAGCAGAAAGAATTTGGACCAGTGTTCTCAGAAAATATTCAAGGAGAGGCTGTTAGTCCAGAAAACTAGTCCACAGTCAAGAGAGAGGAGCAGCAAAGTTGACACTGGGAAGATTATATAAGGTTCAACATGAACTAACAGATTATTCTCTCTAGGTGCAACATTAATGATAAAAGTGCAACAGGTACAACATCTGGTTCACCACAAGGCTCTGCAAGTAGAACAGTAAGATTTTTAGTTTAATTAGACATGCAAATCCTGTGTAGATAATAGTAAAACCAAAATACAATAAATCACCTAACATAACACTTCAAAGTCAATTTCATTTAGTGGCAAGTTAAATTACCTTGACAATAATTAAATGTGTTGGGCTCGCTGTCAGCAGAGATGAGAGTTGAGCTGGTGTGGGGGCATTTATCTACAAGTGTTAAACTGGTTTGTTTATGATTCTCCAGTTTTTAACTGTGTTCAAAAGGGAAGTTATAGGAATAACAGAAACCAAGCTCTCATGTATCCCATTATACCAATACTCAGGTTCAAACTTCCATCTATTTCAATCCTTTCTTTTTTTTCTGTCTGCAGTTAGCAGCATGTAATAGATCCTAGTGTTCAAGACACCTCTGTCTCTCTTTGTGTTGTAAACATACAGAATAAAAAACTTTTTCACCTTATAACATCTACAGAGATGACAGACAGAGGACTCTACAGTGTAGCTGATGGGTAGGTGTAGGAGCAGTTTAACACACAAACCCCTCCCATCTCCCAGTCACATGGCTTACTCATAATCTTCAGGCTGCATACCTGGGCAGGCATGAGTGGGGCACAATTTGTTGAACTAATTCAAGCGTGTAAATTCGCATATATTCCAGTTCTCTCTGAGGCCATACAAATATATATGTATATACGTATGTGTACATGCATATAAATGGCATTCTCTTCATATTTTTCCTTGAAGAGCCTGTCTTCAGCAAAGAGTTACGGAGATTCTACTTTTTATCCTGCTTTATGGAGATCTACTTTTTATCCTGCTGCATACAGAGAGTCTAAAGCACCAGACAAGTAACCGAGTACATCAGGATCAAAAATCTTTGACAAAATCAACACAGTAAACCCATGCCTCTTGAATATTTTTTTTTTTTTTCCCCTGCAACAAGGTGATTTATCTTACCTTTGCACACATCAGTTTGGTAACAATCATGTTGGTTTTAATATTTCAAACCCAAGATCTGACACCCTAGATAGTTCATTCTTATGACAGGATTAGGTATCTAATCATTCAGTGCCTTAGTTTGCTGATCCACAAAATGGGAATAGGCTGAATCTGGCCCTAACTCGAGTAAAAATTCTGTCAACTACACTGACTGCATAAAAACTTAAGGATTTGGCCCTGTGCTGACAGTCAGTAAGCTGGAGTGCAAATGTTCTACATGTGCTATTTGACCTCTACAGTTGAGGATTTAAAACTTTAATTATAGGAACGAGAAGATGAGAACAGATTCTGAGTTAGCTACTTTTTTTGAATAGATATTCAGACTCCAGGGGGAATAGTGATTTGCAGGCTCATTGAGGGAGAAAAAGGATGTCCTTTCTTTCCTAGGTGTAAGGGGGGAGGAACAAAAGGGGGCCTTGATACCATTCCATTAAAATAAATCACTTCTCAATCCAGGCGAGAATTTGTATCAGAATATTTGATAATCGAAACTTTACCAACAAGAGCAAATCAGAGAGGGCTTTTGATTACTCAGGGCCAGATCCTGCTAAGCCTCCCTCAGAGGTGTCTTACTGAATTCAGGAGCAGATCAGTATGCAGAAAGTTACCTGGATAAGGCTTTTAGGCAGTGGAGTCTATGAAAGAGAGAGCTGTGTCGCTTTTTTTGTTCTGGGGAGACTTGGCAGTGGACAAATTACAAGAGTACTAATCATAAAACCTGACCTCCAACTGCCATTGAAATCAGTGAAAAAAAAATTTTCCTTTGACTCCAGCAGAGACAAGACAGGACAGTTAGGGTTAATTAATTAATTACTCTCCAGAAAATGCTTTGAGATCCTCTGATATAGAGATTCTCTGATGTAGAGATCCTATAAGATGGCAGAGTGGCACTGTAATCCAGAGAGGTGTTTAAAGAACTGCTATTCATCAATAACAGAATACAGTCATTATAGTTTAGTAAATCTGCTTATTTCATTACATTAGGGCAGAGAGATATTTTTAGGGTTCAAATTTTCTAATCAACAACAGAAACAGTAGTCTGGGAATGGGCCTCTCTAGAAACAAAATCTGACATAAGCATGCCGGAACAGTCAAATACTTTTCTGAGACATTCTCTTCAAAAACTGTGTTTGTGTGTCTGAGTGTGTGGAATATATTATTTGATCAGTAGGATATTTCTTTCTGGAACTGAGCTAAACATAATATAGATTTCAAAGGGCAAAAAGCAAACAAGACATTCCAATAGTAAAGTATTTTCTTACTTCTTTTGATCTTTTGTTTTCCTGGTAATTTTTTAAGAGAGACATAACTTTGAGTACAACTAAACAATTCTCCCATCTCTCTTACCCCACTCACATTTTTAAAGCTATACCGCTACTATTTCTTTGTATATATTTATGTCCGCACCCTTCCACTTTTACACATAGATGTTCTCACAACTTTACTTTCTGTGTCATTTTCAGGCTCTTAGAGAGAAACTACATCAAAGCACCGCTGAAAATAAACTCATAAGCCTGAATACATATATTTTTAGAAGACAATAAAGAAAGTTTAAGTTCCTGCCCCAAATGATTATTAGCAGTAACAAATGGCCTGTCTGTGTTCTCTTTCAGCTATAGATTGCAGTACATCTTACCAGCATTCATTTAGTTTTGTAACACCCTGACAACGTAGTACAGTATTACCATTCCCATTTTATAGATGAGAAGAACCAAGGCAGAACGATTAAACAAGTCACCCAAAGTTATACAAGGTCTGGGGCAGAGCCAGGAATAGAATCAAAGTCTCTTGAGTCCCTGACCTTCATATTAAACACAAGATCATTCTCCCTCTGTTTCTAGTTAGAGCATTCAATTCACCCCATCTGGTGTGCATGTGTAATTTGTACCGGAGGGGTAATTCATCCCTAGAGGAGGGCAGGCGGGGCTTGCAAGGGGTGTCAGCTGTGAGCTCAAGATTTGCATAGCCTGAACATTCATTGAAATGAGAATTTCTCCCAAGGAGCATCTCTGGAAAACACATAAAAAGGGGCAATGCAAAATTCTGTTTAGAGCTCTCCAAGCTTTTAGAAGGTGATTTTCCTCAACTGTTTTCTTCCTTTGATTGCAAAGCTAAGAATGAAGTTTATCCCTCAATAACCCCAGGCTTCATTTGCTACCTTGAAACTGTCATTTGGTGTTCGGGACAGGTGATCATTTAATGTCTTCTTCTTAACCCTGCAGGGGACAGGCTGTTGATGGTGAGTGTGTGCTGATAGAACCAATCCTTTACATGGCCTTCATACGCTTAATTAGCCACTGCAAAACGAATGCCTCTCAGCTATCAGTATCATCATTTGAGCTCAGCAGCCTTCCTTCCAAAGCAGCACTAAAGATTGGAGGGAAATAATTGCAATAACATTAAGGAGAACCTTAAATTATACATGTGTGTGTGTATGTGTATGCACATACATATGTATACACAAAAATGTACGTATTGTTTGGAGATTATATAAAAGTTCCCACTTCTTGTTGCAGGAAAACCTCTCAAGACACCGAGGAATTGTTTGTTAGTTAATTGACAACATAATTTATTACTGTTTTTCTTCATGGTACCAATTAGGACACAAAACTGATCTAATGTGGTGGTAGGTTGTCCTGGGAAGATTCCAAGCCAAATGGCTCAAACTCAGGAGCTTCAAATTAGGATAAGAATCCTAACTTTTCGATGTTTAATTAAAATGAAGTATTAAGCTGTTCAGATTCATCTAGGGCTAAAAATTATAGGCATGCATTGTCAGAAGGTGGACCTATTCACTGTGAATCTGAAACTTTAAAGCTTCAGCAGTTTCAAAACATCATTCATAGACAAATGGAACTGATTCTGCTCTCTCATCAGTTTGCTCATGAGTTAATCCTGTTGTCATCAAGAGCTTTCCTCCAGACTGATGTCCCTGTGTGAAAGTGTGAAGAGAGTCAGGCTCAGTAGCTGTGCTTAGAGCAGACAGCAAGATAACTTGATATGTTTTTTGGCGTTACAACAAGCAAAGTGTCACTAAGTTTCACAGTCATATTGGACCATTTCCTGTTGAGCTTGAAGTCAATGACTGTTTTCCACATGACTTCAGTAGTCAATAGACTCATATTTGCTTTAATATTTTTCCTTCCCTGGCAATAAAACTGTTTCTGGTGACTTTCCATAAGGGATCTAATCAAGCAAACTGTTATTGACTATGTGCTTTCCTGTTTTTGGCCCTCAGTAGCACTGAGGAGGAGCTGAGAGTGGACAGAGGAATCTCCTCTTGTCTGTGTGGAGCTGCTGAGTCCTCGCCCTTCTTGCAAGCCTGCTATAGCGTCTACCTGATTTAGGTGTGTGGAGATGGGATGCCTTCAGTGCCCTTCAATGTCTTGTCACAGGCTTCAGTTTGTTATTTGACTCTGAAAAAGCTGCAGCCCATGGGTTGGACAGGGGCACTCTGTGCTGGGTCAGGAACTGGCTGGAGGGCCGGGCCCAGAGAGTGCTGGTGAACGGGGCTGCTCCAGCTGGCAATGGTCACCAGTGGTGTCCCCCAGGGATCAGTGCTGGGCCCAGTCCTGTTTAACATCTTTATCAATGATTTAGATGAGGGGATTGAATCCACAATTAGCAAATTTGCAGATGATACCAAGTTAAGAGGAGAGTGTTTTTCTGCTGGAAGGCAGGAGGGCTCTGCAAGGAGCGCTCTGGACAAGCTGGAGAGATGGGCTGATTCCAATGGGATGAGGTCAACTTTGGGTCCTGCACTTTGGCCACAACAACCCCCTGCAGCGCTACAGGCTGGGCACAGAGTGGCTGGAGAGCAGCCAGGAGGAAAGGGATCTGGGGGTGCTGATTGACAGGAGGCTGAAGATGAGCCAGCAGTGTGCCCGGGTGGCCAAGAAGGCCAATGGCATCCTGGCCTGGATCAGGAACAGTGTGGCCAGCAGGAGCAGGGAAGTCATCCTTGCCCTGTACTCAGGGCTGGTGAGGCCACACCTGGAGTGCTGTATCCAGCTCTGGGCCCCTCAGTTCAGGAAGGATATTGAAGTGCTGGAGCGGGTCCAGAGAAGAGCAACGAGGCTGGTGAAGGGACTTGAGCACAAGTCCTATGAGGAGAGGCTGAGGGAACTAGGGTTGTTTAGTCTGGAGAAGAGGAGGCTCAGGGGTGACCTCATCACTCTCTACAACTCCCTGAAAGGAGTTTGTAGCCAGGTGGGGGTCGGTCTCTTCTCCCAGGAACCAGCAGTAGGACAAGAGGGCTCAGTCTTAAGCTGTGCCAGGGGAAGTTTAAGTTGGATATTAGGAAGAAATTTTTTACAGAGAGAGTGATCAGACACAGTGGAATGGGCTGCCCCAGGGAGGTGATGGATTCTTAAAAACCTCTCTGGAGGATTTTAAAATGAGATTGGATGTGGCCCTTAGTGCCATGGCCTGGTAATCATCGTGGGGTTGGATCAAGAGCTGCACTTGATGATCTCAGAGGTCTTTTCCAACTCAGTTGATTCTATGATTCTATGATTCCTCGCCTCTAAAACAGGGTTTTGGAGACATAATATTTTTGGAGTCCAGTGCCTAAATGGGTGGAGATTAAATACTCATCCCTATTTCTTCCCCATTCCTAGACTTTCCCTGGACCAATAATTTTGCAGAGAGATCTGCAGTAACCCCTTTTCAGGCACAGATTTCTTCAGAGGAGATAGAGCTACTCACATGAGTAAAACTGAGCTGGATCAGGCCCAAATTTAGTATTAAATCCTGGCAGTTCCAGAACTGTAGCTTTAACAAGGCTTATTTGAGATGAAGGCACATTTTTCAGTGCTCATAACAGCAGCAAGATTCTTATTATACAACATTTAAAAGCAATAATTTCTGCAGATTTAACCTCATAGATTTTCTAATACAATAAAATTAAATTTAAAAACCCTGAATGCAGCAGATATAACCCCTTCATGTGCAATTAGCAAATTTTAAATAGAAACTTTAATATTAACATTATTCTTTATGCCTCAATGAGTGGAATATTATTTAAATTGATATGACATAAGAGGATATAAATAATTCCTAAGTGTAGACCTAAACTAGAATTTCAGACCATATTGAAATGGCAAAACATTATCAATTCCCTATTTCCCAATTTATCATTCATTACAAGCCTGATGACACATTTTTTCAAAGAGATTAAATTAGCATTAGAGTGCTGATAAACATTATAAATAAATACATAAAGCTATTCTGAAAATCCAGTGTAATATAAAATAAATGCCTATGCTCCACCAAATTTCATCTTCTTTCTGGTAGCCAAGAAATTGTTGCAAGCACACACACAGTTGAGAGTGAACTGTTGTTCTCCTCACTGCAGCAAAAATGTAAACATATTAAATCCTAGCAATGTAATTTAATTATGGACTATTCTTTATTCCAAATAAACCTATAGTTCATAATAGAGAGAATTACAATTGACATTTTTACTAAGGAAAATGAACTAAAAATATTCTCTGTGTTGCTTTATACAAGTGAGATGAAATAATTGTTTGCTCTCCTGCAAGGTATATGAGTAAACCTATGAAACCACAGCAATGCATGACTAGAAAAAACCCTATGATCCTCGTATGTATTTTATCAAAACAGTAAGGCCAAACCAGGAAGATCAGGTGTATTGTGATCTGAGAAGTTATCTTTCATTCATTTTTCTTCACAATTTCAGAATTTTTTTTTTTTTTTTTTTTTGAGAGGGTGGTAGGAGGTACGTGAGGGCTTCATTTGTTGATTTTTTTTTTACTGGGTACTTCATCAAGAAATATGTAGCTAATGACAGATATTTTGTTGTGTGTGAGGATAACACATCCAGCAGGTACCTGACCTGTGTAATTTTTATGCAAAGAACTTTTGGCTGTAGGTAATTTAGATGCTTTGAGGTGAGTAGTTTAGGGTACATATCCAACAATCCCTTGCCAAAACTCCCTGTGAATCCAGTCAGATCTGGCCTTTGCAAAGCAACATTCTACTGCTGATTCTTATGAAGCAGGCAAGAAGCAAATGACAAGGGTCAGGCATTATGTAATAAGGAAGTTTATCTGAGCAAGGAAAAAATATATTTTCCCTAAACCTTCCCCTTCTTTTTCCCACGGCAGTCTTCAGCAAGCCAAAACACATTTACCTTCCCAAGACTATCAGGGCAGAATAATTAACCCATACATAGCACAGCTCAAGACTGCTTGATACTTACAGCCATGAAATACACACAGCCTAATTTTTTCTCTGACACATGAACCTCACTTTCCTCATGCCCTCAATTCAAGGCTCAACTTTTGCCCCTTTAATTTTTAAAGTTACATAACGACCCAGTCTCCTGCTCAATATTATTTTTTAGTGGTAAATCTACCTTGGAAGACCATTAGAAAAACCTGCATCACCTCAGATAAGCCAGACCCAGGTCACAGCATGAGAAGGAGAGCAGACGAAGTGCTCTCAACAGATCTTGCCTTGCCAATGGTACTGTTTGATGTGATGGATAGCTCAGGTACGTGCTTCACCCCTGTGACAGTCAGTGAGGCCAGGCATGCATACAGGTGCTTAAATCCCTAATAATTACATTGCAAATTACCTGCACCTTAAACTCTTCATGAAATTATAAATGCCTGTAATTCCATGACCTTGACATCATAAATTCTTACGGGCCCCATGGCCAACTCTTCACCAAGAATAAATTGCCAGAACGCTAATGAAGTTGACAGAGATATACTGAATGGACAGAGTTAGTGCCTCTTGGAATCTGCAAGTCAAAATACTAAAAAAAAAGAAAAAAAAAGAAAAAAAAGAAAAAAAATGCCAAAATTAATAGGTAGGTTAATGCAGGACTTCGAGGATTAACAGAAGGAAGAGGATCTCACATGGAAATAAGACAGAGAGAAGGAAGGAGAGAAGGGTCCTGAGACTTCCTTCTGGCTGTTCTTACTTAACTATGAAGGTTAAAAAGCAAAACAGAACAAAACAAATCAAAACACACAACATTTGCCTCCATTTGGTTTCTCCATGACTTAAATCGCAATTCAAAGATATCTTAATATTCACATTTCATAGCTTGCAGGAGGAAGAAAACTTCTCTAACTCAAGGCTTCATAGAGGTATAATACATTTTCAGTTATAAAGCTTCATAAGAAGTCAGGCACTTTGCAGCAATAAGGACCAAATAATTTTGTTTTCTAATACACATCAAAGCTTGCAGCCTTCCCAATCTGCCTGTCAGAATAGAGCTGTTCTGCATAGAGCACTTCTCACTGCAACCAGTAGTTTTTAAAGTTTCTGTGGCAAGTGAATAACTGAAAAAATAACAAAAAATATCCTAGAACTAACATGAACTCTGTTCTTTCTGAAGCTGAGAGTAGAATGGCAAATAAGGGGAAATGCTTCCAGACACACAAGCTAATCAGCCATATACTCTGAAGCATAAGATTTGATTAACCTTAGTGTGTGCAGGTACAAAAGCTGCTCTGAAGGTAACTTTATTTTTCTTTTCTTCTTTCCTTTGAAGTGATAGGGCCAGCTTTTCAGTTTAGCTCTGGTCACTATTTCTTATTTTGTATGGTCAAGCATGCAGTCTATGTAATGGCATTCATTATGCACACAGCTCTTTGAAAGTATAAAATAACTTTCTAAACCAGTCCAACCCTGCTAAGGACAGGGACAGTTCTTCTCGTTGACCAGGATGAGATTAGGAGAAATGAGCTTTGGGGATCCCAAAATGTGTATTTCAGCCAAAAGCTAGTCCCACAGTATATTTGGCGTTGTGCTTAGCTCAAATATTAGGAAATCCATGAGCTGAACTCTTAGATTTCTGAAGGCAGGCAATAGAAATGTGTTGGACCTCATAAAGAATTGTGGCACATAGCCCTTCTTGGTTGTCTGTAGCCATGACTACACCAAAATGTAACAGCAATGCAGTGAGCCCTTCAACAGATCAGCAAAAAATTAATGTGGTGAAACAAAACTGGTTCCAAATTCCTCTCTGTTATTTCCCTTTTCTCTGGGTTAGCTCAAAATTGTGCCAGTCTCAATAGCCAAAATTGTTATCCCTCCACTGTGCTAAAGCGGGAAATTTACTCTTATTTTCACTCCAAGGTTGGTATAATGTAAGTGGCCCATGGCTGGTTATGCGCTTTAATGGTTAGACTTTGTCTTGGAGAGAGAAACACAGCCTTCTCTGGATTTGCCTCTCCTAGTTTTAAGGGAGTCTCATAGCTGGCTCCCGTTGTACTGAGTGGACAAGTGATCATTTAATAAAATATTGAAATGTAAATAGTTGGGCATGATAAGTTGCTCAGATTCCTGAATAATTGCCACCATGGAGGGAATGAACACAGTTCTACACATAAAACATTGAAGGAAAAAGCCATCAGAAAGGGTTTCTCTTTTTCAACATCATGCAAATTAGTTCCTTAGCTCTGTAGGGAGGAAGCGGAACCAGCCCGGCAGTCTGTAGGAGAAGAATAATTCTTCTAAATCCTAAACAATACCTCCATGTGATGTTGGCTGGACTGGTAGATCTAGTTCACAATTTGAAAAAAAAAAAAAAATGGGAGGAAATAGATAGAAGTGTTATCTGAAAAAGCTTTTAGACTGGTGGATAAAGAGTAGGTCACTTTATCCAGAGCTGTCTAGGGGAGATCTGTATTACTATTCTATATGTAGTATATTTTGCTGTGAAAACCAATGTTTTCATACCAATAGGGAATGAATTATAGGGAAGAGTTAGCAGCTTATTTTACACAAACACACACAGTATGAAATGGGTTAGCTGGGGTGCCAGACTGCTCCAAAATACTTTTGTGACATGCAGTGTGAATGGTGCAAACTAAAGAGAATTTCACAGGCTTGTTTGTTTGTTTGTTTGTTGATTGTTTGTTTGGCTGGTTTTTTTCATGGTTCATACCACTCGCTTTTGCCCACTGGGATGCTTCTGCCGTTGGAGCCAGCATTGTATCTGACAAGTCTCCTGCCAGCCTAGTCCATTGCACTGCACCATTTCCTCTTTTCTCTTTTAATGCATGCTTCCATGCTTCCTTGTATCAGGGTCTCTGTGTCCGCCTTATTAGCCACTCTCACAACTCATTCTCTTCTGTTTTCCTCCTTAATCAGGGATTCTCTGTGCCTGACATGCGGAGGACTTCAAATCTCTGTTTCCTTATTCCTGCTTTCCTCTCCTGTCCTTTTCTTCTTCCCAGGGAAAATGTTCATATCAGTAATTTTCTTTCCACCTTCCTAAGGAGGGCAGATTACTTTAATTTCTTTCTGCCAGTTTTCCCAATCCTCACATTACCTATCCATGCTGAATCTAAACTGCTCGATGGTTGCAGTCCCATTTTTGCCCCAGTCATCACCACAATATTTATTTATTTTTCAAAATCCACAGGCAATAATGAACCATTTTAAACCATGCTAGGAGGAAAACTAAAACTGCATTTGTAAGTGTTGATAGAAAAAACAGAAATAGATTATTGTTCCATCTCACAAACACAAGGCTGGCAATATCCAGTGGATATCACTTGAACAGTAAAATAAACAAACAAATAAATAAACCTACCAACCCTCTTCCCCCCAAAACCCAAACAAAAACAAACCAACAAACAAAAATACATAAAAACCCAAACCAAAACCAGAACCCCTAAAACAAACAAAAACCCCACCCCAAACCAAAAACAAAATTACAGTGGCAGTGGTAAACCCTTTTTCCTTCTTTATTTTCTTTCCTCCTTCTCTTCCTCCACTTTCTCCTTTTTCTTATTTGAATATCCATTCTAATTCCATGAAGAATTAACTCAAAG
Organism: Empidonax traillii; assembly: GCF_003031625.1. Taxonomy (NCBI): domain Eukaryota; kingdom Metazoa; phylum Chordata; class Aves; order Passeriformes; family Tyrannidae; genus Empidonax; species Empidonax traillii. The sequence goes on from NW_020955203.1 coordinate 1,521,753, forward strand.
CCTCATGAACTAATTGTATGTTCTATAGAAAATTATGCTATGTGACTACAAAGACTGTTTACATTTTAAACCCTGTAAAGGTTTATTATAGAGTCTGATTTTAATGGCTCCCATTAATGGTTTCTTTGACTGTTACAAGACTTTTGAGTCTGGAGGGCTTCTCAAGTGATATGAAAATTCTTTGTCTCCTTCATCCAAAACAGTGCTTTTCCCCAGACAATTGACAAGCCAAATCAAGTGGAAAAAAACAAAACAACAACCACCACCAACCCCCCTCCCCTGACAAACTGAAATAAGACAGGTTTCTTCCTCTTTCCCTTTATTACTGATAATGTTATCTTATTTTGTAAGACAACCCATATAATCAAAATAGTGGGAAACCAGTATCTAAAGTTCATTTTACTTTGTTAATGTTTTATTAAAGTGATTTAGAGTTATATTTCTATATTGCTTGAGAACCTCAGTCATACACCCAGATCATATGTATATGCATATAGATAACTGTGCACTGTTCAGTCCACCAGGTACTTCTTGTGTGCTACCCCCTAAAGTAAAAGAAGACACCTGTACTCTTAACTATAAGTAATGTGAGAAATAAGTGGAAGAAATAAGTAATGAGGGTAATTTCCTGATAGTAAGCTCAATTAGGATTCAAAATATTTGGACAAACAATACTATGAAATTGCCACTAACTAGGAGATTCAAAACTGAGATGGAGCAAGCCCAGCAGAAGGGTCTAGGGGAAGAACTCCAACCTGATGAGGGATTGGGAGCAATTTAGCAGATACTCCTTTCTTCTAGTCTGTGTGGTTAAGGACTGTCAGTAGTCTGTTTTGCCAAGGAGTGAATAAAAAGTTTGTTACAGAAATTTTTCTTCTCTTCATTTGTTTGCCATTCCTACTCTGTGAGGAATATTGTCTTTAAAATTTACAGCACACTGTCTAAGCTCTCTGCCTCTGCCTACAAAAAGACCCCTTCAATTTTATCATTGTAACTTCTGCTTTTCCTTCAAAAGTGTCTGGAGTGACCTGTCTTCAATGACTGGGCAGTCTTTTAACTGTAACATGTTGGTTCCTTGGCAGTCAAATGTGGATTTGCATGGATTGTGAGGTTGTCATGTTGATCTTCATCTTGAGGTCTTCTCGGTGATAAAGAGTCCCAGTCTTATTAAAATGATGATTGTAGTCAGGGCATCAAGGGCATCAAGGGCATCAAGGGCAGCCCAGTGTGGTAAAGGATAAAGCCTGTGTTGGTGAAGGAAGTCCCGTGTGATGAAGGAAGACGGTCCATAGGTGAGCAAAGTCCAAGGTGGTGGGGGAAGACCATGTGTGTGAGAAGTTTGTGGCAGGGCAAGTCCTTTGGGTAAAGTCCACTGAGTCTTTTACTGGGCTCAGGCTGGGTAGAAATGCCCACATTACCTCCCCTAGGGCAGGGAGTTTTACAAGGGCTGATGTAATACTGGATCACAGGACATGTCATGAGTCTTTGACATCCTCTAAGATGTTACAGCTGCCTATTAAGTCAGCACAGGTGGGTCCATCGTGGCAGGTCAGCAGAGATGAATACCTCCAGGCCATGTTCAATGCCTCCGTGCTTTCCCTGAGGGGAGTTGTCACTGCTGAGTCATTTGTATAAAGACAAAGAAACACTAAGCCTTGTGGGGTGGATTTTCTTCTTTCCTTATCTTGTTTAACACCCAGCTTGTGGCCTGAGGTGTCAGCAATATACACTCCCTCAACAAGTGGGGGGGGCCACTCTGCTGATTGTTTAAGACATTGTATTTAACAACCCAACCTCTCACACGGGAGAGTGTGCAAATGAGTCTGTGGGCTATGCCCTCCTCTCAGCCTTCTTTAATTCTCCTTAAACCTGAGATGATATGCAACAGTGCCACCTTTATGTTATCTGAAGTTCCTATCAGGAGGCTTAACTCCCAGTTCAATTCCCTGAAATCCAGGAGGTATACTGGGGCAGGGAGTTGGCTTCAGTGATTTTAACAACATTTAAGCCATAAACCGTTTCAGTGTTGCACAATATGTTGAGAAACCAAGTAGTCCATTGTCTCAAGTGAATTCCTCAAGAAAAAATCGGTTTTATTTACATCATTCCTGATAAGAGTTAATAATTTCTTGGAGACCTCCAGTGAAGAAGAACCTTCAGCTCTTTCCTTTATTAGCGATCCCAGTACTTCATTGTCATTATCAAAAGGATTTACCTTCTTTTTCATGAAGTGCCTCCTTCCTCTTGTGTTCTTTCTGATAAACAATTTTCTCCCTTTTTTAGAGTTTAACATTACAGCTAAATGTTTACTGCTTCTGAGTGTCTTCTCTACTGAGACTAAGTGCCTGTATGCTCACACAAAGAAAAACCAAAAGGGCTGCAAACAAGACTCGCTTCAGAAACTATTTTCTAATTCAAATGAATATTCAGGGTCCTCTCCTGTCTCAACCAGATTTTTCTGCAAAAAATAGGTTTGTTTATGAAAGATGTAATATAAAACCCAGCACATTTTCCTATTTCTTCTCCCTTTCCAGATTTTTATATAATAAACAAAAGCTCCCAAATAAATAATTAACAAAAAATGACTTATTTATAATCAGAAATGTTTGGCTACCAGATGGTCCAGAGTATATTTTCATATAATGGGATCTCAAGTACGGTTTTAACTCTGCGGGAACAAACAGCAGAATATTAATAAAATGTCAATTAGTTTAATTTAGTCTCATATCTATTGAATATATATATTGGCACCTACATGGTTTTAATTTCATTTTGGGATTCCAGCTGCTATTGAAGGCAGAAAACTTTTAAACAAGTAAATTAAAAAAAATTGCAAAGACAAATAAATATGTCAAAAGATGGAAAAAAATAATTTTAAATGAAGCTGACAAAAAATTTCAATAGGAATGTAAAACGTTTTGTGCATTTGCATGGTTAACATCCTTGATTGTTTTCTCTCTGACATTAAAATGAAAGTCTTGTACTAATTCAAAATAATTTCCAGTATTTCTAAAGTAATTTTTTTTCTCCCCCTCCCCACTCCCTTTTTTTCAGGTTCCTGAAGTTTTTTAATGTGTGGGAAGTGTTTTGTATACTTTATGCAAGGCTATTTTCCTCATACTTGGTTGACTCTTCTGAAATCCATTCTTAGATCCTAGACTGAAAGTCACTGGTTTATGTACTTTCCTGAATGACACTTTCGTTAAAGGCATCTCAAAGAAGCTCAACAGTTATAATAAACTCACTTTCAGTTATTCCCAAGACTGTATTTGAACCTCTCTCAAACTCAAGGTATTTGAAGGGTTAGGCTGAGCATCGGTGATGAAGGCAAATATATCAAACTGAAATTAACTTCGGTTGTTGTACTGGATCTGTCTAGGTTGGAAATAACTTCCTTCACACCAGCCTGAATAGTGTTGTGTTTTGGATTTCTGACTAAAACTATGTTGGTAACACACCCATGTTTTAGTTGTTGCTGAACAGGGTTTGCTGTGTCAAGGTTTTTCCTTTTTCTTACTCTGCCCTCTTGCAATGAGCAGACTGTGGATGGGCCAGAAGCAGGGAGGGATACAGCTGTGACAGCTGACCCAAACTGACCAAAGGGATATTCTTTACCATGTAGCACGATGCTCAGCAATAAAAACTGCAGTGTGTGTGGGTCGTCTGCAAAGCTGGCTGTTGCTTGGAGACTGGCAGCACATCGTTCTGGTTGTTGGAGGTGGCAATTGCCTTTGTATCACCTTGGTTTTCCCCTCTTGCCTTTTCTTGAACCATGAGTTTTCTTATTTTTGCTACTCCTATTTTCTCCTCCATCCTGCTGGGGACAGGTGTGAGTGAGAATCTGGAGGGGGGTGTTGCTTAGTTGTTGGCTGTGGTCCACCCACCACAGATGTTCATCAGTCACAGCAAGGCCTGCAAAATCCCACTGGGAAAGGAGTCAGTGGCTGATGATTAGTCAGGGCTGAGCTCAAAGCTATTGTAAAAGTACTGTGAGTACCTGAGCCCACTGGGCTATACCTACCTACAACATCAGCACTGAGTTATAAATATTGGCTTGCAAGGACCTTTTGTTGTCTGACACATGCTGGCTGTCACCAACCTGTAGCCTGAGCGTGATAAATCCACATTGCTCCTAGGAAGGGCTAAGATGACCATGGCTGCTGTAGGGCTAAACTGTCGCTTGCTGTGCTCTGTGCATGCCTGCCTTAATCAGAGTTCATGGTGCATGACACTGTTTTTATGGTTTGACATAACCTGGGATTCATTCCACCCAAGTTCCAAAACTTATACTGAGGATCCTCACTCTCGCTGAGGTGAGAAACATTACTATGTCAGTGCTGATTGAACTCTGAATAAAGAATACCCTCAAATCTGTGCTTAAATTACAATGTAGTCTTAACCTTAAAACTAGGAATGTCTACACAAGTAGATGTCAGAAATGATTGTACTAAAGAAAAACCCTTAAGACACCATTTCAGGATTAGTAATTTTATGTCCATGCTGCACTTCTCTGAGAGACACTTCTCTGAGAGATACTTTTCTGAGAGACACTTCTCTGGGAGTTCAGCAGAGAACATCCACAACAGTGTTCTATCGAGGAAAGCTCCCACATTTCAGCTTAAAGTGCTGTGCCAGAAGAATCTAACCTTCTGTCCTTGTGGTGCTGGATGTTAGAGTTATGTAGATAGCTGCCTCCTGTCAGATTCCATCTTTCTTTATTTTCATAGTTTTCTGTGAGGACAAAATACACAATTTCACACTCTCTGCCTATACTAATGTCCTTTAGGGGAGGTTGAAGTACAAGGCTGAACACAGCTACTGCTGCATTATCTGAAGCAAAGCATGCACATTATATAGACAGATGTTAACAGAAGAGACTTTGGTCCCCTTCTTCGCTCCAACTCTTGCCTTTCCTCTCTTTCAGACATCCTGTGTTTTTCGAATATCAGAATGCTTCATTTAATTTTTTTTCTTGGAACTCATATGTACTTTATCTCTCAATAAAAGCCGATGTGCTTGTTCTGTTATTACAGCCTATATAGATATTTTTTCAGGACCCAGGTCTTTGCAGTGCTGCACTGCATTGGAATTACTGATGCCAATAAAATCCTGTGTTGCCGAGGGACAGTTTTGTTTATTTCTGTGATCTGGATGCTGCATACAACCCAAAACTGTCTGCAGCCACACTGGCTGCAGGAAGATAGGGTAACATTCTCTCTGACATGTGGATCGTGGAGGTTTGTTTCAATTACCATGTGTAGGATGTTCCAATGGAGAACAGAGCTCCTTTGCACTTGGGACTGTACAAACATGTAGCAAGGGATGTTGCTTGCTCTGAAGAGTTTACAATAAAAATAGACAACAGAGTGGCGAGGGAAAGCTTGCTCAGAGACTTGCCTAAAGTCACACTGCAGGGAAGAACTGGGAATAGTATCTAGGTCTCCTGATTCCCCCAAGTCTATTACTTTATTCACTAGGCCATGCTGCCTCCGTCCATTTATTTCCCTCCTCCTTTTCTTTATTCTGCTGGATAAAATTCATCAGCACAGGTACCCATATGCAAATAGACATCCAGTTAACTGGGAAAAAAACCACAAAATCAACCTTCTGGAAAGACATCTCTTTTAAAATTTTGTTACTATGTTCTTTGAATGCAGTAAACATTCAAAAAGGCAGCAACATTCATGATTTTGTCTGTGGTATTGTGTACAGGGAATTTGAACGTATTTTTGCTCATCATCTTTGAAGGAATGGTAAGTTTAAGACAACACACAGCTTGACCTGTATTGGATGCATGTGCATGTATGTTTGCTAGGAACTTATCATCTGTGGGATAAAGGAACAGAGTTGCATTGCAATGTAAGGAGGAGAAACATGGACATCTTTCAACTTTTCTCATTATTACTTTTAAATCCAGGGCATGACCAACATCAGTTTGAAGAATTTCTCTTAAGTACAAACCTAATTGATATGGTATCTCCAGATGTCTCCTGCAGTCACTCTTAATCTCTACTATATGACTTTATTTATTTGTTTGTTTATTTATTTATTTGTTTTTTTGTTTCAAAATAAGATCAGATATGAAGTAAAATTCGTGGGTCACATAGCACATGTTTGACTATCGAGCATTTCTCATAATTCCTATGCTTTTTCTGCTTATTTAGTTATCTATAGTAGTGCAAATAAAAACAAATTCATACGAGGGTTGTTCTGTTAACTGTGGATGTTGTACAGTAGTGAGCTTAGAGTGCTGCTCATCAAGCTTCTTGAATTCTCCTCACTGGAAAAGGCTTTGTTGGTTATTTTTGCAGAGGATATTTATGAGGGTATTTTTAATATTTTCAGTAAAAACAATATCCTTTTGTAGCATTTTCCTTGAGTTCTTCTGAATCCTGGGTAAGCAGAAGCCTGAATGTAACCAAAGCAACTTCATAGCATTGTTCTTAAATCACTTCCTAGCAGGTGCTAAGTAGACCTGTAAGGAGCGTGTGATCACTGCTAGCAGTGAGCGTCCTTCCCATTTTGACTCAAGTCCCATGATTTGCAAGAGAGGGTCCATAAATCCCTCTGAGTGCCTTATCCCTATACTGAGTTTGAATGACACATTTGAGAGAGGACTCTTGTGAGCCACCAGGAGTGAAATCTTTCTGGGGCTCAAATGTTTCTCTCATATATGTGTAAGAAAAAAATCCAAGCATTTACTCTGATGGGAAAACCTATCTATTGACCAGAAAGATGATTTCACAGCTATCTCATCTGATATATGTGTTTAGTCCTGTGTTTTCCCACAGTTTAGTGGGGTTACTAAGGTCAAACCAGCTTCTCAGTCATATAGTATTTCTATTCCCCCAGTTGCAAAATAGGGAATAACAACAACCCTTTGCCTTGTTTGCTTAAAAAGCAAGTTCTGCAGGCAAGATAGGATTTCTTTATTATGCATATGAACAGCATCTGGACTAGTGTGCCAGGTGCACAAATCATTTATTTATGTAATTAGTGAAAACGTGAGCTAAACTGTGATAACAAATCCATGTAGACACTCTTATCCAAGATGAATGTAAGGTAAGTAGGGTAAGTTCTCTTTCTTCTAAAAGCTTAGTGTATATTACCTCACATTTGCTACGGGCTAAATACATGTGACTTGTCCCAGATGAGCTGACACAGGATCATTTGTTGGTCCTTCATATTCACATGCTTGAGCTTTAGCACAACTGACTACAGTGCTCTTATTAAAGTAAGGAATGTTTACAGTGTTAGTTGTACTGGACTCAATATTAGAGGATAATTCAAGTCCCTCACCCTTGCTAAAGCAATGTCTGTTATTGCCCCTGGAATACTTGATGGATAAAGAAATTGCAGGAAATTCAGTTCTCCAGAGAAACTTTTGCTCCCTGTTCAGTTAAATATCAATGGAATAGGCAGAAATTTGAGGAACTAGGAGCTGACAATCAGTGCAATGACTACTTTTTCTGCACTGGTAAATGGGTGTGTGCTCATTCATGTTCTGATCCAGAGGATGATCAAACAGGTTATCTCAAACTATCAGGGCTTTGCACTAAGTTGTTTTCTTCAAATTAAAGTGGAACAAGAGAGACAAGCTTTTACATCCAGCTACAGCACTCAACTGGGATCTAGCAAGAAACACCATCATTTTTCAGAGATTATGGTACATGCTATATTTCGGCTCAGAGGTGTGTATGCTGTAGATGTAGCACATGACAAAACCGGTTAGACCAAGGGCCAGGCAAGCCCAGGGCAAACGCAAAATATGCAGAATTGCTATGATTTTCCTGATAATGAGTAGAATGACTAACCATATCATCTCAGATATTTCTGCATCAAATTCTGCTCTAGAGTAGGTGATATAAAATCGAGAAAATTATGCTAAAGTTTAGTGGATTCACACCAGCAAAGTAACTGATGTGTAACACCAACCACAAAGGCTTAGCAGGAACAGTGAATACTTGCTTTCAACCTAGAGATGCAGTAATAGCATATACTTGCCATGTCTATGCTGCTTCTTCCTCTTGATATTCTCTTTTTCAGATTAAGACATTTAATGAAATTTAATTGTTTTTCACTTCTACTTTTTTCTCCCCCTGTGTACTAATCTGTGAAGTGATGTTTTGTTGTGGTTTTTTTTCCTTGGTTTTGTTTGGGTTTGTTTTTTTTTTTTCTTTGTTAACCAACATTAAGTGGGACTGACCTTTTTTTTTTGTATCTTTACTGACAAATCCATATTAGTAACAACATCAATACTGTATTAAACCTGAACTATGGGAATAATTTGTAATCACACTAAAATTATTGTTGTTGCATACCACATGGAAAGACATAGACTATAGGAAGTAGAACTACTATTAGCTTGGGATATTATTACCTTATTATGGCCATTTAAATAGGCTGTAATTCTGGGAACTTAAAGGTCATTTTGATTTATTCAGCTTAGTTTGTTATGTGTTTAGAAAACTAATTAAAGAACAAACAACATGGTTATATCATTCTTAATGGCAAATATGTGCGAAGGGGGCTACTTATTCTGAAACACAATAGAATAATGAACATTGTTACAATTTTCAACACTGAACATTACTTCTTCTCAAAAATGATTATTTTTCACTTGCATTAAAATGGTTTAATCCAATTTTGCTCTTAATATTTTGAAAAGGATCTCCTATGAATATTTCCCTCCAGGCCTGGAAGGCTAAATGATATCTAGTTAGTTTGAGCTTTCAGAAAAATGACTAAAATAAATAAATACAAGGAAAAATAATAATCTCTGAAATATCTTTTAATCCCCATGACTGACCTACAATTTGTTCACAAAGTAATGGCTGTCAATTGTTTAATTTTTCCATAAAGCCTTACACTGTGATAGCAATTCTTCTTCACTACCTACTCAGTGACGTGCTTAAGCTTATATTTATGCCTAAAAATTGCTGATGTGCCTTCAGTTTCAAGGGTCTTGAGCACTTAAAAAAAATGTAAGCCAGCTTTAAATACTTTGTTGAATAGAGAAGGTTGTTTACTCTGTCTTGAGTATTTTTGCAGAACTGGACTACAGAAAATAATGCTGTTTCACCCAGCTCTGATCTGAAGCCTGCTCCAAGAGGGACGGTGACAAATGTTGACCCACACAGCCCAGGGTATGGCTTGGTAGTGTGTTTGTGCAGATGTGGGTGGACGGGAATGCAGATAGGTGAAAGTTATGGGAGAAATTTCTATCTAATATACACAGAATTCCCCAAGAAATAGTGTAGCCATGACAAGAAAATTAACATAGTGATTTTACATAAAAAAGTATTTTTTTTTATCACTGGTGGCAAAATATGCTTTTTTCTCCAATTCAAGCCTTACAATTACATTGCATTACTCCTAGCTGTTTCTACAACATCAAGATCAGAGTCACACAAATGTTACTTTCTTTTCCACATTGTCATTAATGCAAAGGTTTCCTATCTGAAAGGATCCAAATGGCAAAGAAGCAGTTTATTAATGCTTTATTTTCCTAAGAAGGAGCACCTTTGACAATATCAATCAACATTTTTATTTTGTGTGTTTGGTTTAAAACTGAATTTATCCGTTTAGAAAAATTTCCCAAGGCTGTGGGGCCCTGTGGTATTTAAAGGTCATGTAACTTTTTCAAAAATAAGAAATAATAATTCAGGATCTTATTTTTTCTTTCAAAATGCAATAATAATAAAAGTGTTGTTATATATTTTTGGGGTTGTCCCACTGTTGAGTGAGGTTAGCTTCTTCACCTAATGAGAAAGGGTCTTCAAGAATCTTAAGACTGCCAGTTATCTGCCATGTCGATCCAATCCATTTCCCTGCAAATGTACAGTCAATATCCAATATGAGCCCATTCATTACACACCACCTGATGCAAGCTGGGTCGAATACTCATGTGAACTTCTATTTGCTTCTGGAAAGGGAGAAAGAAAGGCAGCCTCCATTCCCATCATGAGAGGTATGTGGTACGCGGTAAGGATCTCAAGTCATATTTACGTCCAGATGGAAATACAAGAGGCTGGTTGAGCACCTGGCTCCATTCTATTTTTGCCAGAGACAGAAGACCTGTTACTAAAACAAGTAAATGTTCAATGTCTTATCTAGAACATGGCGTTTCTTCAAAGCTCAATATTTTGGCACTGGTACCAGACATATTTGGCAGGGGACTAGTGGATGCCACTTGTGCATCACCAGCAGCATTTCCCACAAAGTTGGGAGATGTCACTGCAGCTCTTGCTCGGAAAACAACTTTCCCAGTTTGTCCAGGGAGAACCGACAGGGTTATGACCAGGGGCAGGTTGCTAGAGGCTGCAGCTGACAACAAAAATGAGGGTATGTGAACATTAATATCCAAAGAGACAGCTACCTGCTGGAAGCACTTGCCTGGAGGAGGTGCAGGGACTGTATAAATATAACCCTCTCTTTGTCTTACCCCAGGAAGTTTTGAGGCCAACCCAAATCTGCAGTGGCTGGGATCTAAGAAGCAACAACCGGGTTTTGCTCTCTCAATAAATTCTCCATGTGGAAATTTGTTAACCCTGGCAGTAGCTTCCATGTCTGCTTATATGCAAGACTTCCACCAGCAAATCAATCCTTACATTGTAATGGCACTCTCTTGACAAGGTGTGTTTGGCTTTGTGCACTGCTGCTATTTGTTCTGTGTGCAACATCACAGAGGGATGTGATGTGTAAGAAAACCAGGCAGAGGAGCTGGTTGATATGCACAAAGGACAGAGAGAAGGCTCTGCAACAGGGTGGTGAAGTGGGGAAGGGCTCAGCTGCCCTCAGTGCTCTGTGACGTATAGAAGGTACACAACAGAAATCTGTTTAAAACAAAAATAAATAGATGTTGTCACTTCTGAGGTCACTGTATCTTCATAAACACTACTCATTATTTTCCTCTTTGATGATGTGCCTTTGAATTTATTTGTTCAGACCTCCAAGTCTCCCAAATAATGGGTTAGGGAGCAAGTTGCAGGCTTGGAGAACTACAGGGGCAGGGATTTGACTGCTGTCTATGTAACATCTCAGGGCATTGCCCTGGAAAATACAGGGTGCACAAGCTTTTCTGACCCAGCAGACATGACCCTAGGATACATTTCCCTGAAGCACTGTCTATCCCTTGTTTCTTGCGTTACAAACAGAAGAGGAGAAAGTTCATATCTAGAAAAGTGAAGTCCAACTGGTTTAGCCCCAAACTTGCAGTGCAGATGAATACTTCCATTTCTGCTCACTCAGTTTGGTTGCTGTCTCTAAATGAATCAGAGAGGAACAGCAGAGGTTTTGCATGAGTTTGGGGTCAAAGACTAGGAGAGATCTGAAGCTATGCCCCTTCCTGCTCTCTCTGCTAGTCCAGAATAAAGACAGTTAGAGAAGCATAGTTAAGAAGACTGAAATTTAATTTAATTTCATTTTTATTAAATTTCAGTAGGTTTTGTTTTGTTTTGTTTTACTTTTACAATCACTCCTAGTATTAGATTGGACTATAAAGCTGAACACCATTGCTTGACCATGGAGCTTCTTGTACTCTGAGTTTAACTGAGGAAGTGAAGAACTCCAAAAATGTGTACCCTGGCCTTGGGCTTGAACATGCGACAAAAGAGACTGAAGTGCAGAGGAATATTAGGTGAGATGTGAACAGTAATGGCTATCTCAGTTCAATGTTCATTTACCTATTTTCTTAAATAAAAGGGGAAGAGCAGAGCATACACCTTAAAACTCTTCTCTGTCAAAATTTATAGGCAAGCTGCTCTGCCCAGACACAAGAAATTCTGAGCTTTTCTTCCTTCTATTTACATCTCAGTACGATATCAGTGCAATTCTTTCTTGTAAACTGGGATTCAGGTGCATATGCACTGTGTAAAAATTTCATATTATGAAAAATGAAAACAGCTTCCTCTCACTTGACACTTGTAAGAAACTTGGAGTACAGGTACAAGGCCTGCCCTTTAAGAGGTGATCTCGTTTGAGGTAATAGATTTTTGGTCTTTTTATTTTCTTTTTGTGCCAGGGAGGGAGGGAAGGAAGGAGGGAAGGGGAGAAGGGGGGAAGGGAGGAAGGGAGGAAGGGAAAGAAAGAAAGAAAGAAAGAAAGAAAGAAAGAAAGAAAGAAAGAAAGAAAGAAAGAAAGAAAGAAAGAAAGAAAGAAAGAAAGAAAGAGAGAGAGAGAGAGAGAGAGAGAGAGAGAGAAAGAAAGAAAGAAAGAAAGAAAGAAAAGAAAGA
>NW_020955203.1:1534678-1618248 GCF_003031625.1 Empidonax traillii
AGAAAGAAAGAAAGAAAGAAAGAAAGAAAGAAAGAAAGAAAGAAAGAAAACAAAAACCAGTTTTAGAACAAAGGTTGAATCAGTGGGACAAGGCCACCCTTAGGTAGTGATGGCACAAATGAGAGGTGCTTGTGGAGGACAGAATCTCTTTTCCAATCCTCTGCTCTGGCCATACTCCTTTCCTGCTGTGAAACTCTGGAGTAAATCAGTTGCCTCTGCCCTTTTAGTACCTAGGCTTGATTACTTTCCTTCACCAGAACCAGAGTTCATGCCACCTCTGGCCATAATTGAGTAGTACCAGGTGACATCTGGTCACACAGGATGCCAGGGCTGTTTCTCTGATGCTTTAAGCAGATATGCTTACAGTTTTCTTTTTTTTTTTTCCTTTTTTTTTTTTTTTTCTTTCCCTCTGGTTATAATTGAAAGAAAACCAAACCAATGCCTTCAGTATGAGTTGATAAAGGCAGCTTCAAGCTACGGGTTGCCTGGCTGGTTTACAGTGGCATTAGACTTTAAGCAGCACTACAGAACAGCTAATAAGCTGTGTTAATACATCTACACCTCATCCGGGAAACTCAGAGGACAGGGAGGGTAAGCTCCCATCTGTCTACAAAAGACTGTATAGACTTCCACTGAGTCATAAGCTCGACTTTGTTAATGTGTAATGAAATTAATTAAAATTTCTCCCTTCCCCCAATATTGGTTAAATATTATGACTCACCTGGTTGCCTTCTGAGTATAATAAAGCTTGACAGGATTGGAGGAGGGGGGAAATGTGAAGGAAGGAGAGGATGCGAGATGTTTCTTCGTCTTTGTGTCTATCTGGCTTTTTAGTGCAAAGTCACATTCTGTCGTGTTACATACACACCAAAATATTTAGAAACACACAGGGCAAAGATCAGCTTGCAAGTGTGAGTTCATGAACTCTGCCAGTGCACAGATCTCTCTACCAGAGCAGCACAGCATCCTAGAGGCAAGTCAAATGAAAACAGTCAGAATAATACACTCAGGTAACAGAAAAGGCAATTGTACCGCCAGGACCGATTCTTAACAAAATACGTTTTGGCATGTATTGAGACCTTGACAAAAGGAAGCCTTCAAGGTTACCAGCAGAGTTGACAATTTATTTTTTTTTTATCTACCTTTTTATTATTTTTTTTTTAAAGGAGAAGGAGTGTTTAATTATCAGTTCTCGAGCAAACAGTGGTTCGGCAAAATGTCAGATCTCCAGCTGAGACGCCACCGGTTTTGTGCTTGGGATTGTGTGCCAGGCGGCTGTATGGACAGGTGAAGACCTCCGACTGTTCACTGAATGAATTTCCACTCGTGCCTCTCGACATTGATTGAAAGCGAAGGCTGCTGTTGGAGCCCTCAGGCTGTCTTAAGAAATCCATCCCTTCCCATGCTAGATCCTTGATGAGTGTAACTCCAGCTTCAAGAAAGACGGGGTGAAATGGGAGGAATTTAACCCTTCTGGCCCCTGGAAGCAAAGCTCTGTCGTTGGTTTGGGCTGATACTCAAAGCAGAAGAAAAGAAAGGAAATGGAATAAGGAAAAAAATGAGAGGCACAGAGGTGTATTTTTTTCTCTATTTCCCTCACCCCCAGTAAGACATAAAAGACATCAGCACAGAATCTGTTGTAAGATGTTTGTCTGTTTTGTAAGCTTAGGGATGAACTTCTCTGAATCCATTTTAATATTCAAACCAGAGAGAAGGGGAAAAATAGACCCATGAATTTGGCATGGAGACTTAACTACAGACTCTGCCAAAGGAAGGCAAGTTGAACTAGATGTATATTGGTCTAAATGTATCTTAGAGCTCTCTATGTTAATGGTGCTTGAACTGTTTATACTCACTGAAATTAAACTTTGTGTGATTCTTTGGCAATACAATTCTGGTTGTCAAACACCAAATTTGAGTTACATACCATGCCACATGGTTAATATATGGTCTAATAAATACATCTGACTACAGTGGTAGAGATAGGTGTTGTCCCATTAGTGCCACCCACACTATTCCATTCTTTGTAGGAATGTAAAATACATGAAATGTAACATTGTTAATGTTAACACTGTTAATCACAATCAGCGTTTTGACTCACTTTTGTCAGGCTCTGCACCATTTCTCCTAGTCCTTAGTCATGATATTATATTTTTAATACTAGAAATCAATTGTCATGAGAGCTAAATGACACTACAGTCAATATCAACCAATTAAAGTTGTATCTTGTCCTTTTTGTTTCAGTTTTGGGGGATTTTGGTTGGTGGTTGAGCTGGTTTTTTTTCTTTTTGGTTGGTTGGTTGGATTTTTGTTGTTTTTCTTTTGGGGGGGGGGGCAGAGGATTGTTTTGGGTTTTTTCCTGGGGGGATGTTCTCCTTTCCTTCTGTGTTCCCTTCTCTGTATTCTCCTGCTTCATATTTCAGGGGCCGTGTTTTGATTCAGTAGTTGTACATCACGTTGCACAGTGGGGTTCTGGTACATCACTAGTTGATTTGGCAGTGTCTGCACTAACGACTACAAACAAACCAAGGAAGAAGGAAGTCACCGCCACTGCAGACCACAGACACATCAAGTAGAAAAATGAAAAAGTGAAACATTAGGCAAGAATTCTCCTGTATAGTAAAGACAAAAACCACAGTTCGTTAACAAATCACATAAAATAAATAAATAAATAATGAACCTACACATCTGCCTCACTGCTAAAGGTAATCAAAACCATCAGTGATTATCATGGGATTTTATTTAAAATTTTCCTCTATATCCGTAACATAAGCATTCCTTTCTAAAACAAACTGCATAAAGACCTTTTCTTTTGTGCCTTTGGATTCTGGTAAAAATGTTTCATGTAATAAAATCCTATTTTACTTTCACAGAAACCTGAAATAAAAATAATATACAGTTTTCCAAACAATAAAATAAATGTTTGGAAGAAGAAAACAAGTAAGTCAATTTGATGTGTATTATTTTGGGGTTTAAATTTCATAATATTTCAAAAATTCTTGTTTTTTTAAAGTATATTTTTTATTTGTCTCTCCTTTCCCTGAAAGAAAACCAGGAAAGTTACTTTAAAATGAACTTTTTCAGTCAAAGGGAAAGTTTTCTCTGCAAATAGTTTTTCATGGTAACACTAAACCAACCCCATTTGCTTCATCAGTCAGTGTGTCTCAGTAATATTATTGCAACATGTGGGGCTTAAACTGCTCCCTACTGAAATTAATGAAATCCCTGTTATTGACTTTAGTACATGCTGGATTGGTCCCCACTACAGACTGAAGTAAAGAAGAGGGAATCTAGCCTTGGTTTCTGCCCCTGACATCCATGAAATAGTTGGAAACTCTGACGTTGCCCTCAGCCTTTGAACCCGCAGTTTCTGCTCATATATTAAGCCCAAGAGGCTCCATATAAATAGAGCAAGTTGTGCGGATAGGATGGAGAAGCACCGGTACTGTTATCCAGTGGTGGAAAACTGTCTTCAAACCTTCCTCTCTGGCCAGAAGGTTTACCCACAGTGGTGCTCTTCTCTGCTACAACAGACACGTCCAGGACATTAAGCAGACAGATTGTTCATCCTCCTGAAGCAGTGTTGGAAATAACACACTATTCCCACATCCCAGCCTCCTCCAAAGGTCATGGTTGTAGGGCTGCCTCTCCCCTGGGGTGCTCATCTTGCATAAGTCCATGTGGTGGTTTCCATTTGTATCCACCCAGAGCTATCTCAGTTTCTCACTCAAAGTGCAAAATACACTTGCAGCCCCTGGCAACAGACCTCTGCCCCTGGGAAGCATCCCATGCTCCCCATTTGCACTTCGGGAGCACATGAGCAAGTGTGGGATTTCCCGCTGGGGGACACTCTCAGTCCACCCAGCACAGCCTGAGAGGCAGGGAGGAGCACTCTGTCAGGGTAAAGGAATGGAGATTTTAGGTTCCTGGAGCATGTCATAGCCAGTGAGAGATCAGAAGAGAGGTGTGTGGTAAAACACCTCTCGCCTACCTTACAAGAAGTGAGCCATATGCATTTAATTCAAAGAAGAGATGTATGAGACGGCCCCTGATGAGGGGTCCTGGCTTCCAGATACCAGTTGATTGAAGCTGCTACCTGCAGTCTTGATCAGGAGTCTGAGTTTGACGTATGGCCAAGATTTTCTGACAGACCTCGGTATTCAGTGTAGGGGTTTTTTCTCCTTTCTCATCCCTTGACTTTTCTTTGTTAAAACACTCTTTGAGATGCCTTATACTTTTATTTCATCGTACAGAACACCTGAGTTGCCCTAGAGGTCCAATAGTCTATTCTTTGAGGCAAAGACTGTTAAGTTACCTCTTTTTTTTCCCCAGCACCTTCCACATTAAGTAATTCAAATGGCAGGTAAAAGGACAGTTATTAGACAAGAACCTGAGTATAATTAGTACACAGAATTCATCTGAATTTGTTTAAGGAATTAACATGGTTCATTGCTGAAACTCACACTTTCCACTGGTTTTCCCATCCATAGCTGGCAAATATGAAAGGCTTACTCTTGCATAAAGCACACCAGAATACCTATTTCTAAAAGTTTCTTAAATATTTTTGTTGGAGAAATTATTTTTCTGCTGAAAAAAAAAAAAAAAAAGACAAGAAGTAACCTGTAAATTTGTTGTTGTTATGGATCTGCAGTTTATCTACATTACTATATTAGCCTGTTTATTTGCTATCTGTGACCACCAGAACTACCACGCTGTCCAGGACACAAAAAGGAAGCTTTCACTCAGACAGATACTTCATCTCGTGTGTAAAATTTAGCATGTGAGTTTTCTTCTGCTGAAAACAAGATTTTGCAATGTTGAAAGAAAAAAAAACAACATACAAGCAGAGTCTGCTTCCGTGCTAGCTGCTAAAGTGAAGCACCTTGTCCAGTTGGATTGAGACATAAATGCATCACTGGTTTATTCACATGATTGTCTGCTGGAAGTTACAGACAAGCAAGGAGAGATGTCAATAAGCTGTATAAGCACACACTCTTCTGAGCTCAAGTTTATAAGGCCTTTATAGGAATGCAATAGCTATTATGCTTTGTTTTCTTCCAGTTTAGAGATGACTTGTGCCCTCTGGCTTGAGTATGATTTCCAAAGTATAATGAAGAAATATCTGTAGAGGTAATCCTGTAAATGCAAACTCCTGTTATATGTTTACTCACATCAGCAACATTATTCCTACAAATAGCTTTAGATGAGACAAGTATGGTCTAACTCCAGTATAAAAGCTCTGTGAATGTTTACTTAACTTAGCTCTGTCACAGCACAGATTTTTAGATGCATGTAAAAAGGTCAGAAAAAAAATAATTGAAAAATAAAGACACAAGGTTTCCTGGAAGGACTTTGAGCAACCTAATCTAGTGGCCCATGGCAGGGTGATTGGAACAAGATTATTTTTAAGGTCCCTTCTAAACCATCCAACAATTCTATGATCCCTCTGCCTCGGTAGATGACCCTACAGTATTCATTTTGTAAAAAGGGATTTTAGCAAAATCAGTATAAGTTTGGGACTGTAATGGACTAAATAAATTGGAGAATTATACTACCTGCTTTGGAGAAAGACAGTTTTGCATGTTACTGCACAGCAGCAGGAATATTTCAGTTAGCTCATACAAGGGTGTTTGAATCTTCCATTGCAAATACACTGTATTGTTGTGCTTTCAAAAAGTGAAGCCTGTTGTGTTTAGTACAGAAGCTCTCATGTTACTGGCAGTGTAGGAGCACAGAAAATTCTTCTTCAGAATCATAGAACCATTTAGATTGGAAAAGGCCTCTAAAATAATTGAATTCAATCATTAACCCAGCACTGTCAAGTCCACCACTAACTGTTACCCTAAGGACCACATCCACATATTTTTGAACATTTCCAGGGATGGTGATTCCACCACGTCCCTGGGCAGCCTGTTCCAGTGTTTGACCACTCTTTCAGTGAAGAAATTTTTCCTAATATCCAATCTAAACCTTCCTTGGTGTAGCTTGAGGACATTTCTTTTCATCCTATTGCTTGTTACCTGTGAGAAGAGACTGACTCCCACCTGTCTACGTCATCCTTTTAGGTAATTGTAGGGAGCAATAAGCATCTCCCCTAAGCTAAGTCTGAAATTAAAGCTAAATACTCTACTTTACCCTAATGAAGAACTTAAGAAAGTGATATTTATCTTCTGTGTGTTATCTCTCATTTTTTCATTGCACATCTCAAGGAATAATGTGATTTCACATTTTTTAAGTATCTGTGAAGCAGTCAAAGGCATTAAAAAAAACCACAAATCCCTCAGTTATCTTCTCTCCAGGATGAACAAACATTTCCATCAGTCTCTCTGTGTTCATCTTGTTCTCCAGTTCCTTGACCATCTTGATGGTGTTTTGCTAGACTCTATGCCGTGTATCTATGCCTCTCATGTGCTGGGGAGCAGAGCACTTCAGACATGTCTCACCAGTGCTGAGCAGAGAAGGATCTCGTCCCTCAATCCACTGTCAATGATCTGCCTAATGTAGCCCAGGATCCTGTTGACCTTCTTTGCTGGAGGAGCTCATCGTTGTCTCGTAGTAAACCAGCTGAACGTACCCACCCCATTCAGCTCTTTTACAAAGCTGTTTCCTATCTGCACCCGACCAATAAAAAACAAATTACAACAGGAGAAGCTTGCAGACAATTCTAATTAGCCAAGTTATATCAATATTTTCTTTCCCTGTCAGGAAACCAGACACAGCAAGAGCAATATGGGAGAGATGTGGCCCTCCTTCCTCTGGGGAATTGGGGTCCAGGGCTGCCAGCCCGAGCAGCACCGCTGCCTCCTGTGTTTGTTTTCCATAAGGGGAAGGACGTGTTTGCTGATCTGCTGTGCCTGTGTTTAAACTGACTTTAGGAGTCTAATTGCCTGGTGTTTTCTAGAGTGTATTTGCTTGCTGTCTTGACTTGGTTTGGACTGGAGTGTGTTTGTTCTGAGTGATTTTGGAGTTTGTTTGCTTTAAGGGAAAGCAGGGATTTAACTAGATGGAAACTTATGGTGTGACTGTGCCAGCTGCTTCACAAAAGGAGTTTCTCTTCTCTCCAGACACCACTTTCTCTGGAGTTTTATCTGTTTTTTTCTTTCTATGCAGGCAGGGATATCTCATGCAGAAAGGGACTACCCCTTCTTTCCCTATTTCAGATCTATTGCAAAAAGAATTCTCAAGGAAGAGAGAAGTAAATTCCCTTTAATATAATTTTGAAAAAATTCCTTCATGTTTTTTCCCAAACAACAAACTACCTAAATAATTTGTTATTTTTAGACATGCACCTGTAAAACTAAACAAACAACCACAAATTTATTTTTTGTGAGGAATGTACAAATTAGAATTGACAAATGGAATATTTAGGGTTAATTATATATAGTCTAAAGGTTTACATCAGCAACTAGCCTCTCAGGGTGGGGAAAACCTTAAAAAAGATTTTAAGAAGAAAATTTCTTTAGTATATCCGTTGAAAAAAATAAACAACAAACAACAAAGACAAAGAAACCCTCAGAACTCAATGAAACCTGGACACAGAAGTTTGATGAGTTTTTTTTATTTTTTGGAGAGGGTGGGTTGGCAAGGAGGGAGAAGAAAAAGAAGGAAAAATCTCACTAGTTATATTTGCTCCTATTAGCAGTAAATGTCAGGGAAGTTTCAAAGTAACACAAAATAGAAAACCAGAGATATTTTTATCTGGTTCTGGATATAACTTTAGCCCTGTGACTTCTACACAGTAAGAAACTTACACTGTTTTATTTTCAGGGTCAGAAAAAATAAGCATCCCCTGCTTCAGTGTTGCCTTTTTAATTTTAATTGTTTGTTTGCTGAAATGCATTGTAAGTGATTAGACAGGAATACATTAAGCAAAGCATAGACCGAGGAGGTGAAAGAGGATTCCTAAATACTCTCACTGGAGAGATCTACAGGGAGGCTGCTCTGAAGCATCCCCTGTAGTTCTGTGAGTGGGGAATTTATATGAATCCCTAATATCCCACTTGAAAGGAGTGGGGGAAAGGGATCCTTAAAACTCGAGGGGAGCTGAGGCTGTTTGTGTGTCTGGACGTTTATGAAGAGCAGGATGTGATGATGTTTATTTGCAGTCTATTAGTCAGCCACTAGATGTCTCTGATTATTGCACACAGTTACAGGATAATTCTGTGTCTGGTAAACAAAGGAGACAAAAGTGGTTCTAAAGAGGTGTGGAAGGCATTTGATGTAGGTCCCGACTCATATTTATTGTGTTAGGTAAATATCCTCCTTTTAAAACGATCTTGCATATTACAGAAATATATTTTTGTCATACACACAAACTTCCTTTTTTCAGAGAAAGATTCAGGTGTTTCTTTTCCTCCTTATGAATTTCAGATTGTGTAAATAAGTTGTTTGTTTGAGGTTTTTTCACAGCAAACGAATGGATGGATAAGAGTCCACATGTTAGCTATTATTTCGGTTCGATAGAACCCAGCACTTTGTTGTCCCAGACCACACTAGCTATTTGCAAATATGCAAGATAATGAATAGAATGTCTTTATTAAATATTACTTGCTTTCAGTGAAAATGTCTAAGTAGTTTTCACGCATGTGCATCCCATTGTTGACAATTACATGTTGGCCAAATTCAGTTGACTATGTGTCACCCATCTTAAATCTCCTGGAGTTGGAGATTTTGATTGAAAAGACAATACAGAACATATTTTTCCTAAATGGAGTAGAAGATGCTATAAACCAAGCCAAAGACAAGTCTTTTCAGCTCAGACAACTGATGATAAGGAAGATACACTTATACACACATGCATGGAGCTCTATAAATATTTATTTTGTTGTGTAAGTCCGTAAAAGTAAGGGCCAGCTCTTTGCTGCTTTTTTTCTTGCAAAACAATGTATAGTGAGTTTTGAACTGTGTATAAAATGGAATTAATCTGGACCTGAGCTAGATACAGCCATACAATTTAAAACAAAAAAGGAAACCTAAACAAAGTACTGAATATAATGACATGTTCAATTCATGAGCTATTCCCTCAGTAACTGTCTTTTTATGTCCCCTATAGGTCCAAATAGAAAATGCGGTCTGGAAAAGGAAGGAGATAGGGTTGGTACTTTGTAGAAATCTGCAGGTTTCGTTTTTTACTTTTCTTTAGAAAAATCCCTCTATAGCAGAGACAACCTTAGTCTGACAACCCAGGTGCCTCCTCCAATTTCACCAATTCCTTAATAATGTTCTGAAGTGGGTTAAAGCCTCTGGGATGTGTTAAATATATCACTTCATCATGATGATGATCACTGAAAAGGTTTATTCATTGCCATTGTTGGCAACAAATTTTTCTCTGTGTTGTGCCAGTCACACTGATAGAAGGCATCTCCCTATTCCATGTTGTGATTAAGTGTGCTGGGATGTCACACCAGAAAAGGACTTCTTGGTAGAGAGCAAAAGTGATAGAAATAGGAACTGAGATTCTCAGGGAGATAAATGAGTAGGAGAGATTTATTGATGAAGCATAGATAGTGCTAAGAGTAGAAGTTAAAATAGCAGAAAATGAGGTTCAAGGGAGCAAATTGAGGGAAGAGATTTGTACTAAAAGGAGAAGCAGCAAATGGAAAGTGCACAGTCATGATGAAAAAGCAAGAAAAACATGGGCAAGAAACAGAGATGTGAAGTTATAAACATCTCCTTGTCCTCCCATGTGAGTAACCAATTTTAGCAACCTACCTGTAGTGTCATTACTGAGAATGAAATTTGGTATTTACACAATGGTTCTGAAAGGTGGTGGGCAGCACGTATTGCTACTGTAATCCCACTGGTGTCACCACAGACTGTGAGGTTCCTCTGGAGACTGCCCATGGGGCTGTTACACTTGCAGTTAATAAGCATCTCAGACTCCCTTTTCTGATAAAAGACAGTGGTTCATGATAAACCAGACAGAACAGCTGGCTTGAGGCTTTTGTGGTTGCTCTTAGGAGCCAGGCTCATTGCCAAGATTTGCTACACTATTTAGCTAGTGTAAGTCTCACTCTATTCCTCAATTTACACCTACAACAGATTTGACCAAGAGCTGTAAAAACTTATCTTGAACAGCCTTTGCTCTAGTTACTTAGCACAATAATAATTATTTATAGTGGGTTTAAATTCAGAGTGTTAGAAGCACAAATGATTACATTTGCTTGGATGTGTCTGCAGATAAGGTTTGTAACACAGTTGTAATGAGCTTTGACGGAGAGAGTCTGAGCTAATTCTGCTCTATTGAAAGGCAATAATTCACTGCAGAATGAAAGGCATCAGACGGGAAGGATGTCATCTAAACTGTAAACATAAAGAGGATTGACTCTTACAAGAATAAAGTCAGATAGATAGACTGCAGTTTAGGTTACAAGAGCATAAACTTGATGTAGCTCTTTCTGCATTGGTGAAGCTTAAATCAGAGCTCATTTTGGCTCTGCCAGATGTGGGATCTCATTCAAGTCCAGTGCATGATTCTTGCCACTCAGTTTAATACTGATCACAGAGGGGTTCTAAAGGTAGTATAATTAAAAACAAAGTACTCAAGGTACCTAGGTAACAGTTTTCATCCAGTGCAGTACTGCAGTAGCTAGCAGGGCAACATGGTTTATCCTGACTGATCCAGTGAAATTAGGTTTAGGGGCCTGCCTTTTGCAGTGGAAGCACAGCCCAAAGCCTATGATCCCAGGTATTACATCTGGAAAAGAAAACTAATCACCTGGAATGATAAAACACATTAACTACCTCAAAATTGCTAGGGACAGGAGTCTACCTGTAGCGAGTCAAAACTAAGCAATCCCAGCAGAGGCAAGAAACTGGAATGGTTTATGGGATTTACAAGTTCAAATTTAAAGGGTTCAGGGTCTACATATTCAACAGGGGGTTGGAATTATTACAACTTGTTACAAACAGGGGGTTTCAGGGGATGACATAAGGGGAAAACCCAGCTTAACAAATTTGGGGTCTTAGCAATTACCTCATGGTGAAAAACCCACTTTATCTTATGGGATTTCAGAGGGGGAAACACGCATTCCCTTCTACAGGATGAAGGGATTCAGGGAACACAAAGGGAAAGATAAGGTACAAATAGTCTTCTGCATAGGTTTGATGAAATCAAGGTAAGATGTGGACTCGCTGGGCTGAGGCAGGGCAATCAACACCGATGGTATCTCGTTTTTTTCTCAAACTGAGCCCATAGCTTTTTGCAAAGTCCACTCAAATCCCTCTCTGCACATATCACATTTTGGGATCCAACCTCTACACAAAAAGGAATTAAATGCCTTTGTCTTTGCTACATGTAGGCAGACAAGACACCAACACTTTTGTTTCAAAGTCAGAATGTGGAAAACCTATTTTTTTAGAAGTCAACCAGAGCAGACTGTGATCCCTCCTATCGCAGGAATTAGACCTTCATGGCTCCAACCATAGTAT
Organism: Empidonax traillii; assembly: GCF_003031625.1. Lineage (NCBI taxonomy): Eukaryota > Metazoa > Chordata > Aves > Passeriformes > Tyrannidae > Empidonax > Empidonax traillii. The sequence goes on from NW_020955203.1 coordinate 1,546,109, forward strand.
CCTCTTGAGATGATACAAAGCAAATCCTACCTATATGAAGAGATTCACCTTATAAGTTGATTATTCTTGGTTAAGCCAAGGTAAATTGGAGAAATATTAGAACACAACATGAATTTTCAACCTGTCAGCCAGCCGGGAAAAATATGTCTTGCCAGCAAGTGATAGCGAAGATTGGCTCTTGAGTTCTGGTCTCCTCGATTCCCAGTCATCTGGGTTATGCAGAAATAATTAAGATAAGAAGTTATCCTTCTTTCCACCAATCACTGCAATAATAATGTGAAAGTTTCCTCTATTCATATCTTGTCTGAGCAGTGAGTTTCTTCAAATTATGCTGTTTTCCAGCCTGGCCATGCTTTCAGACAACTCACATTCAAATCCAAGTGAAAAACTCAACTCTACCTCAATAATTTCTTCACATAAGTACCTGTAAAGAAACAGACACAGATGCAGCTCAGCAAATAAAGCAATTTCCCTCCTCTGGGGAAAAGGAAAAAGAAAAAGATTATAGCTGTCCTGCCTAATCTGAAATATTTGAGACATACTGAATTACTGCACTGATGAGACCTATGATTTCCACAAGAAAATGAGACATGTAGGCTCCCTCTGGGAAGGTGTTTGACTTTAGCAGAAACATGCATGTTCCCCCAGGCTGGGATGCAACTGGAAATGTACCATCGATCCGTAAACTGACTGATTTCTTATCCTGCTTGCCATGCACAGTGTTATCACCGAAGAAGCTGTTCCGCATTTAAAGTAAGAAGCCACTGCAGACCAGCTCTGGTGGGGGGTCATGAGTGTATCTGATATCCTAGATGCCATATTTTAGGAAAGGAGAGAAGAATAATGCTTTTCAGAAGCTTCCAGATGCTTGCGCTGTACTCATTGCAACATATTTTTGGGGTCTTATGCCCTATTCCAGATTTTAACTGTCCATGAAGGTAAGTCAAATATCCCAGATCCTCCTCTCCATCCCTTCTTTGCTCTCTGTAACCTCCAAATGGAGGAAGAAGTAAAATTTTCACTCCTGCATTGAAACAGTAAAGCCTAAGCTGATGTCCACGTGAAACATCAGGGACAGCCTGACAACCTTCTGTGTTAAGCAGACACGAAGAACAGCAAACCAAACACACTGGAGAACATGAAGTGTTGCACAGTGACATATGTCTCACATCTGGGCTGGTGTTTCAGTGTTTTAGGCTTTCCTATAGTAATCTGCTCTGACTGACCTCCCTCAGATATCTAGCCTTAAAGGAGGTGGTAGCTGGGTGAGGATTAGTCTTTTCTCCCTGTTAACAAGTGATAGGATGAGAGAAAATGGCCTCAAGTTGTGCCAGGAGGTTTAGGTTGGATATTTGAAAACTTTTCTTCACTGAAGGATGCTCAGGAATCAGAACAGGTTGCTCAGGGAAGTAGCAGATTCCCCATCCCTGGAAGTGTTCAAAAAATATGTGTATGTGGCACTTATGGGCAGTGATGTATTAATGGTTGGAATCAATGACCTTAGAGGCCTGTTCCAACCTAAACAATCCTATGATTCTATGATTCTATGATCCTTAGTCGCCTCCTTTCTTTCTTGAGCAACTTAACCCTAATCAGACTTAAATGATCAATGACTGGACTGTCTGTTCTGGGATTTGGGATGAAATGAATGAAAAAATATTTACAAATCGGAAGAATAAAAACCAGAATTTAAAGGCAGTGTCCTTAAAAGCACGCAGTCAAATCACAGTACTGACATAAATCTTGCATTGTATGTTTATAAACTATGATTTCAAAGCACAGACTTGGGATACAGCAGTTTCTGTTTGACTGTTATTTCACCATTTAACACCCGTCAATACACTCCATGTCTTTCTTTGTCAGATTCCTTGTCAAAAGGAAAATCAAAGCCCCAAAACAAGACAGGTCATAAATCTCAAATCCCATTATTATAATTATTTGTAAAATGCCTTAACAACTATTGGCAAAGTTTTATTAAAGCTGGTAGGTTAGTGAAAGTCCAGGTATAAATCCATGTTTTCATCTGAAAACCAGCTGATAATGGGTTTGAGGTGCACAGAGAACAATACAGTGGAACAATGAATGAATGAATGGTGAGAGAGAGAGTGGATGAATAAGCAGAAGTAACTGATTTTCATCACTGGAAGTAGAGTGTTCCCTTTAACTTCAGACCAAGAAAAATGGTTGTGTGGGGGTTAAAATAAAATATAAAGCATGAAATGCAAGGACTTGTCTTCCAGCCTGTTGTTCAGGTGACAGATGACTTTGTAAATGTCATACAACTTTTTCCCTCCCATGTGAAAAAAGAAAGAATCTGATCAATTCCTCCTTGCTCCCCCCTGCTTCCCCAGGCATCTTCTGCAACTGATGCAAAGCATAGCATTCAGTGTCAAAGCCTGTTACATGCTGCTATCTCCTAATAATATTAAAATGAAAATGAAAGTAGCTTCCAAACAATCTTTAAATCAATCCTAATGTGATAAAAATGAATATCTCCCTCTTTCTTTTCCTCCTTCCCTCTCCCTTCCTTTTCTCTCAGATGTTTACTACAGCATTTTATCTGCAGCAATGGATTCAGTTGTCACATTGCTGATTGGTGTCCAGTCTCTCAAGTTTGGCATAATCATTCTGTTCAAACAGTTGGTGTATCTACCTTCTTATTGTAATTTTTACTTTTTTTTTTGTTTGTTTGTTTGTTTGGTTTTTTTTGGTTTTTTTTTTGCTTGGTTTTTTTGTTTGTTTGTTTGTTTGGTTTGGTTTGGTTTGGTTTGGTTTGGTTTGGTTTGGTTTTTTTTGGTTTTGGTTTTGGTTTTTTTTGTTTTTCCTGACCTTGAGCTGCAGCATGTTTTTGGTGTAATTGAACTGACTGTCAGAATCACAGAACAGATAGGTTGGAAAGGACCACTGCGGGGTTCACCTACTCCAGCCTCCCTGCTCCAGCAGATTGCTCAGGATTGTGTCCAGATGGCTCTGGAATATCTCCAGGGAAGAAGACTCCACAGCCTCTCTAGGCAATCTGTTCCAGTGCTCAGTCACCCGGACATCAAAGAAATTCTTCCTCATGTTCAAGTGGAACTTCCTGTCTTCCAGTTTCTGCCTAATGCCACTCATCCTATTGCTTGGTATCACCAAGAAGAGCCTGGCTCCAGCTCCCTTCAGACACTAAGAAACAATTCTCTGTCCCAGGCTAAAAAGGGAATAAGAACTTTTACAGTGACACGGAAGGAAGTAGCTTCTCCCTCTTCTTATCTAAGGATGGCCTTTATATGTTGGTCTATATTTTCCAGACCTCATCTTTGTATGGTCTATCCTCGGTGCTTACCAGAACTGTTGTTTCTGGATACTCTCTCTCCTTTGCTTTTATTGCTGCTATGGAATAGCCAGGATTAATCTGTCCTTTGGCACTTTTCATAATTTTGATGTGCACTTAACCTTTTTCTGGAAAACTAAAGACATTTGAAGAATGTTGAAAAAGCATACAAAATATTTGCTATGTAACTTCCCTCCCTCCCCCCCCAAAAAAAACAAAAACCAAAAAACAAAAAACAACCAAAAAACCCCAAACCAAAAAACAACTAATAACTGATCTTTTATGACCAGACATTATGAATTAGACTAAATTAATTTTTAATGCATTAGTCATAATAGCTTGGAAAGACTGATGTGATGATACTCAAACAAAAGCTTCAAAGTTCCAGACAAGGGTTGGCTGATTATAGGAAGATTTTTGCAAGAATAAGTTTGAACACTTCTCTAAGAACAAGTGGAAAAGGTAGATGGGAATGCAGGTTTAAATAATTAATATAGCTTTCTTTGCACAGATGATAAAAATACTGAGTATTGGATCCCAAAATATCACATAAAATGTGCTATCAGCCCTCAAAAATTCCTTTCACTGGAATTCCACTTAGGTCATAGTTCATACCTGTCATGATTAAATAGTTTTAACGGAGACCTGGGGAAAAAAAACCCTAAAAACTGAAAATCATTACTGAGAACATTTTCAGATTACATAAATTTGGGTGTAGCTGTAAATAATGATCAGAATAGACGATTGACTCAGAGCTCTGTAGGTTGCCTGGTAAGCTGAGTGTAAAGAAACAACTGGGACCAAGTGTGGCATTACAAATCCAGGGAAGAAAAAAAATTAAAGCTGACTATACAAACAGAAGAATAGTGAAGGAAGTAGTAATTTTTAAACATGGCTGTAACCGCTGCTTGTCCATATTCCCTTTGTACAATCTTTTCAAATCACTGTTCAGTCATAATTTTTTTTTCTTACTCATCCCCATATGAATTCAGTATTCCATTTGATTTGACCTGGAAGAGGTAAAACACCTGTAGGGATTTGATTAGTCTGTAAATATCTATGTAAAGAACATTGTGGACAAAGTTGCAGCAACATTCAAAGGCTGGTTGTCAAAGCTACAGCAATTCAAACTGAAAATAAAGTACAGATTTAAACTAAAATTATTAACCATGGGAACTATTTACCAAAGATGATGACAGATTTTTCATCTCTGGGTGTTCTTTAAAATGGGTTTGCTGTTCTTTTCCTACTTCAAACAGAGTTTAGACTCACTGTAGGAATTAATATAAGGAGCTCCCAGGGTTTTGTTTTTGCAAAGAGGTTTTCCTTTACCCAGAGATTAAAGAAATTACACTGTCAGAAATGCATTGTTTGGCCCAAGATTTAACCAACTAGAAAAGTGACCATGAGGCATTCACCCACATGTATTTTCACACCATGCCCAATTCAGTTAGCTCTCTGGACATGGCCCAGAGGATCAAGGGTGCACTATTAATTGTCTATCTGCCTTTAAAGTAGCACCTATTTTCCCTGATACACTCAACCTTTTCAACTCAATCCTGAATTTGGCACTGTTTCAAGCTATTTGTTATGATTTAGAAATAAATCCTCAAGTCTCATGACACAGCTGCTTTTGTCACAATAACCACCTGGGCACAACATGTTCCTGTGGTGAAGCTTGATAGGTTAATCGAGCTTCACAAAGCTTGCAATGAGGTTTGAGATTCTTGGATAAAAATAATAATAATTGGGTGGAATCACTCTTAATGTCATTTAAAATCTCTTAGATATAATGGCACCCATTTAGACATGCTGGGTACATTAGCAAAGTATTAGTCAACATATAGATCAGCATTTTTCTCTCCTCGAACTTCTTTTCTATATATGAGAAGAGAATTATTGTGTTTTTTCCATAAATTCAGCACTGAAACATTGGGGTTGGAATAGGGACCCTAGTGAGTGGCATAGCTTATACTTGTGCTTCACAGCAAGACTGAATTAATTTTCCTTAAGACGTTACTGGGAGACTGATTATAAGTCTGCCCTTGAATGCTTCTAAGTGAAAGTGGTTCTGTGACCTCCCTTGGCAGTTTGTTCCATAGCTCTAACTATCCTAATAGTTATAAAGTTTGTCTTAATCATTAACTAAAATTTCCCCTTTGTTTCAGCTTCATCCCATTACTTCTTGTTCTGACCTTGGTGACTAATTTTAATAATTGGCCTCTGACCTCCTTCTATTACTCTTTATGTATTTGGAAGAAAGATGGGAGTAGATCAGAAAATATGGAACCATATCATAATGCCCTTACAGCCTCAGGAAAACATACAACTTTGGGACTTTTGTTTGACCTACAGCAACACTAAAAGCCGCTTGTGAAAGTTAAAACAGCATTATCCAAGGGCAATAAGAAAAGTTTCTCTAGGCACAGTGGTGATAAAATGAAGACTAAGGAAAATACATGACCTCTCTGAAAAAAAAATGGAAGACCTGGTTACCTGCTGCCAGGTAGGCTGAGGAGAGGGCTGAGGTACTCAACAACAATTTTGCCTCAGTCTTCACTAGTAAGTGTTCCAGCTTAGGAAGGATGTGGACTTGCTGGAGTGAGGGTTGAGACTGGAGAATGTCTTCTGTGAAGACAGACAGAGAGCACTGGGTTTGTTCAGCCTCTAGAAGAAAAGTCTCTTTGAAGAACTTCCAGTAGTTCTAAAGTATCTAAAGGCCCCAGTATCCAAAGGCCCCAGTATCTAAGGGGCTACAGGAGTGATGGAGAGGGACTTTTTACAAGGGCATAGAGTGATAGGACAAGGGTGTATGGTTTTAAACTATCGAGGGTAAATTTGGATTACATCTAAGAACAAATTCTTCCCTCTGAGGGTGGTGAGGCCCTGGTACAGGGCCCAGAGGTGTTGTGGCTGCTCCATCCCTGGAAGTGTTTGAGGCCAGATTGGATGGGGATTGGAGTAACTTTGTTTAGTGGAAGATATCCCTGCCCATGGCGGGGGAGTTGGAACCAAATGATCTTTAAGGTCCCCTCCAACCCAAAATATTCTCTGATCCCCAGGAAGATCTCTTGTACTAGAGTTTCTATGTAAGTTCATCAAATTTTCTGTATTAAGAGCACAAAAAGGGTTTTCTGAACTGAACTGAGCCTACCTGCACACAACTACTTAGTCATTTAAGTCAGATCCCCCAGACTCAACCACAAAGGGAGACACTTGTGTCTCAGAGTAATAAAAAGTTTTCTGTAAGAGGTATTTGTCAGGAATCCACACATATAGTAAATTTGCTTCCAAATCTTAGCAGATTCATCCAAGTTCTGGGATTTGTCACCCCCTCTGCTTTTTGGAGGAAGAACAGAGAACATCAGGTTATGTGTTCTGCGATATTTGATGAGATAGTCTTACTGGTTTGGTACACAAACTTAATCTGGGACTCTCAAAGATACAAACTTGGTTTGGCCCTTCCTCTCCTTCTAAAGACATGAGTTTAGAAGTCATGATCTGCTTCATGATTACAGGTGTTTGTTGCTTTATTTGATCCATTAATTTCTTATACTAAGGTTTGTTCAGATTAGAAATATTTATATTTTCTATGGCAGTCACTGGTCTGGGCAGTGACTTTCTTTTTGAAAGAGTCATTATTCATTAGATAATTTTGCACTTTTACTATCTGTGTTTTCCTGCTGGGGTATATCTTGGAAGGATGGTGAGATGAGTACGTTTATTTCCCACAGAGTTTATAATTTCTGTTCTGTACAGACTGGCATGTGCTTAACATTATTTCTCAGTGCAGTGCACTGTATTGAGAAACTTACATCCAACAGATACTCATGACCCTGAGACCACAGAAACCTTGTTAATCTTTTAATGAAGAGCCTTCAGTCCTCCCATCTATCAGATAAGATGATTTTACAGAAAAAGGAGCTTCTATATTCCTCTTGTTGGATTAGCATCCAGTGGTTGGATCAGCCATTGGCACTGTCTAAAGTTGCCTTGAAGTGCTATAGAAACTAGGTCTTGTTAATAGGACTTATAGCAATATTCATAAACAATTTAACATTATAAAAATTATTTTTTGAAAATGAATATAATTATTTTGTAGATAAGGTATATTTTTTGGTTTCTATTACACTCTGGCAAAGAGTTACACAAGACTGGGAAAAAAATATATTTACTCCATTGCCTAATAATTTCACTCTTTTCTCCATGGTTCTTGTACTGAGGGGGATAATAATAATTTTCTTTATAACCCTCTGCAGTAGTTTTATTTTAAAGACCTCTGCTGATTCCTCATTATCTGTGGAGGTGTAATATTATTGCACTTGGCTGTACTTCTCTGCCACATTGACATTCTTGGTGACAGGGAAATCTGTAACTCATTGGTTTCAAGAGGAGTTATATGGGAGCAGACCCTTTTCGCTCTGATAAATGGATTTTTCCTCTAAACGATAGAGGAAAAGAATTTGGTGCATACAACATCTCACTCTAATTCAGTGGCCAAATTAATAGGTGAGGTGTAAAGAAGCTGAAAAACATTTCCTTAACTTTTTCATTAACACGATGCTTTTCTGGGATAGTACAGGTACGGCGTATTGAAGTCCTGGTCCTAAATTAGGTGGGTAGATAAGTAAATTTTACCAGTGGGACTGGATTTCACATCCTGCTTGACAGTTGTGACAGAAGACAACTTCTGAGTTACAGCACCTTCTCATTCATAACATGTCACAAAATATTAACACCCTTGAGCATGATTAAGTAAGTGACAGATCATAATAACTTATCATATATCTGGAAGTAAGTCAGGAGTCAGTGCTGGCCTTGTTTGATGATCTGAACTCCTACCATATGTGAAAAAAAAAAACCTTATACGTTATTTGCAAGGTAAGAACCAACATCTCACTAAGACATCTCATAAAAGGTTTCTCCAGTAGTAATTAAAAAGAAATGGAAACGGCTCTATCAAAGGCAAGGAAGAACTATGTAGCCCTCAACATAATTCTTGTTTGTGCAGTACATGTTGCTCTGAAATGCGATGATAGGTTTTGCGTACAGGTAATTTCTCCAGGGAATGAAAGAGGCCAACACAGTTCAAAAGGTTTGAATTCCCATTGGCTGCTGGTCATTGCCTTATCATGGGACAGAGGCTGCTAAATTAAGCTATGATTATGCAAATTTTTTTGCCATGATTTGAAGTAGACTCAACAAGAGATAGAAACTGGTTTCTAATCTTCAATAATGATATTTTTAGAGTTATTAAGATGTATTTAATGAAGAAAAATCCCTATCATAAATACTTTTTTCTAAAATATTAAAATTCCCAAAATGTTACAAGTTCAAAACTTATAAAAAGAAAACAAGGTTTTTTTGTTGTTGTTATTTGTTTGTGGTTTTTTTTTGTTTTTTGTTTTTTTTAAATCAACACAGTGATTTGTGGTTGCCAAAACCCTAGTTCATTTCACCTGTTCAGTTTCTGATCCTTCAGAAAACTTGTACAGGTTTCTGGATATTTTTTTTTCCCAAAACATACTGCAGACAACAATTCAGAAAAAGACTTTTCATGAAAAGCATAATAAAATATCTATTTTTTCAAAATCAGTCATACTGAAATTCAGACTTTCCCAACAAGCTTTTATCTCTATTCATTTGAAACCTTCAAAGGGAGGTATCAAACAGTCTTGAGTGTATTTTTTTATAATTTACATTAGTTACTTTGCAGTTCCATATTTCATTATTCTATGCAGCTCGTATCAGGTGTTCTGAGATTCTTTCTCTTTGTATTATAGAGTGTCTTGATCACAGTTCATCTCTGGTAGAGGATCACTTAACTTTTCTTCACAGGACTGCAGCTGAGATCCATATCTCCCAGGAGACCAAGGAGACAAGGTAAGAGACTCTCAGGAGGATGTCACAAAAATTTACATCCATTAGTAGCTTCAGAAACCTGAAATATCTGGCAGTTTCTGAAGAGAAGTAGAAAAGAAAAAGCAGAGTAAGCCCTCTTCAAGATTCATTAATGTCCTCTTTGAATTACTCTGAAGGACTGTGAAGGAACCACGGCCATGGAAGAGACAGTGCTGCTGTCTCTGGGTGTCTCTGATGCCACTCAGGCATGTTTCCATAAGCTCAGTTCAAGGTTCATATAGTTAGATAAAGTGCAGTGCATTCCTATTTCTCCAAGGCAAACAATCCACTCAAGATTAAAAAACATATAGACTCTGATTTACAGTTTAATAGCATGACACCTTTTAAGCTGAAGACTGTGTAGAGGCAGTCAAAGGTGGCGTAGACAGAGACAGCTACACATGGAAAGCCCTACAGGAGGAATTTCTGTCATCCCACAGTAGGGAAGAACAAGAAATTTCATGCTTCGCTGCTTGAAATGTCCCTAGTGCCAATTAAAGTGGGGAAAGGTGTAAAAATATTAAAACAGGAAGTGTAGAACCCTGGGGTCATACAGAAATAATGATTTCTTTTCAGTTTTGCATTGCTATTTTCATCACGATCTTCCATTATCAATATTTGATCTTCACATAAATGACTCAAATGTTATAAATCGTATAATATGGTATAGGTTAGAGATTTCCACTCCGAATACAGAAGAAAAGATGGACAAAGTCTACCAAATGATTATCAAACTACACTTACTGTTCAGAAGTGCAATGGTCCTTGCTGGTTCTACAAAGCAGTCTTAAGTGCCCCCGTGGTACATTGGTCCTCCTAGACTACTTTCATACTACTTCCATGGAAAGGAACAAAGTACTGTGATAGTTGTGATTAAAAAAAACCAAAACAACCTCAAGCCAGGAAGACTGAGCGGCATAGTTGTGACTGTACCGAAGATATGTGTTAAAGCAGGAACTTCAGTGATATTAGGAAACATTTCTTTACTGAAAGGATGGTCAAGTATTGGAACATCCTGCCCAGGGAAGTGATGGAATCACCATCCCTAAAAGTGTTTAAAAGATGTGCTGATGTGGTACTTGGGGACATGGTTTAGTGGTAACAGGGTGTAATTGTTGGACTCCAGGATCGCAGAGGTCCTTTCCAACCTTATGATTACAGTTCTGCTAATTTAAATACCTTTACTTCTGAAAAAGCAGACAGGTATCTACCAAGTACTCTAGAGACACAATGTATTAAGAGGAGCCTCCATGGCCTCAAGAAGAGGAAATCAATTACTCAAACTGTTGAAAGCAGATGCATAAGTATAGTTAAAATAGTCACATTAATTATTTACTTTTTCAGCTTTTTATTTTATCAGCAGAATGGAGGAAAAGGGACAGAGGAAAAAAAAAAAGAAAAAGATGTGTCTGTATTAGAAGTGATCAAAAAGATCTTTTTTTCCTAAGAAAAGCTGTAACAAGGCTTCATCAATTATAAACTAAGAAAGACAGGGGCAAGAAGATTGCTTGGCAGGTTGGTTTTCTGTAGGCTGGTTTTTTTTCCTCTTCCCCCCCTTCATTCTTCCTTTACTCTCTGTGCTCTTGTTCTCCTTCCTCAGCCAGAAGCAGTTCTGCCAGAGCGAGTGCACACCTGATGTACAGCACTGGTTTTGACAGCTACTCTCTGCAGGTTTTTTGGGTTGTGATGGGAAGAATGGAAGGGGGCTGCCTAGGCTTTGTGTGGGTATAGAGGATTGTGCTTCTGTGGCATTTTGCTTCTGTGCGTGTAATCCTGTGTCCACCCTGGAATCATCAAAGACAGATGTGCAAAGAGACTGTCCAGTATGGAGATTTAATGACAGATATTTACATTGTTCAGTCAAAGGGGAGGAAAAAACAAGTCTTTCAAGATATGACGATAAGTTCTCTGCCTTCTGCCTGCAGCATGACTGCTTTCAATTCTGCTGAAGAACTAGTTTGTTCTTTCTCCGTCCGAATATCCCTTTTCTTCTCTTTTCTTCCCTTTTCCCCTTTATTTCTTTTCTTTTCCTTTTAGGTTCTCAATTTTTCTTTTTTATCTTCTACCTCATTGTTCCTCTTCTCTGTGGACCCTTCTGCTGAGATCAGATTTCTTTTGTTTTTGTCAGTGTCATTTTCACTCTCTAAAACTCATTATTTCTTTTGATGACCAGCATTCATACTTCTAATAATTCAGATATAAAGAAAGGCAGTATGAAAAGAGAATAACTAATAACTTCCCCTGTTAATGTTTCCGTCTGCAACTGGAGCTAACACCCTCAGGAGGACATGGTAACAAGTTTTGGAGAAACTTGTGAGGGATCTGCCATGGAAATTAACAGGAGAGACCCTAGTCACAAAGAAGGAAAAGCAAATTCTTCCCTGGGCTGATGACAGCCCCTTAACTCATTTGCGTGTTTTGTGTGTTGTGTTTTTTTTTTTTCTCAGAAGCATGATAGAAAAAGCCTACGGATGGGAAAAGGGGATGCAAGGATTGATGTTCAAATATCATGAAAATGGACCGGATCCTCATCTGGCATAAATCAATGCAGGTCCACAGGAATCAATGCAGCGATGCCAATTTACACCAGATGAAGACCTGGCTCAATAAATCTATTGTGCTCTGGATAGAGGGGTGAGTGGGGCGGGGGAATGCTCTATGAATTAGTGTCTGGTCAAACAGCAGTGAAATAGGAACATATCTCCTGCTTGTTACAGAGGACTAGGTGCGGGAAATGCTTCCTTCGAAGAGAAAGCATAACCCTAGAGATTCCTTGCACACCTTGCTCCTGGTCCTGTGAGGGACATGATGCCCAAAATAGCAACTCCAGTGCTCGTCCAAAAGTTCAAAGGAGATGGAGGCACTGATTCCACATGATATTAACAAACAGCTGTTTAAATGTACAAGAAAGAACACTCATATAAGGGTTTTTCCCTAAAAACTCCATCCAGAGTGTCCTGAGCTGGTGCTCAGCGTGTGGTATCTCTTATTCCAGTCTTACAGCTCTTATCCTACAGCTTCCCAGTATTTGAGCATTTATGATGATTAAATGAAATACTGTATCTGTTGCTTCACTTTTGGTGTGTCCTTTGTGTTTAAAATAATGATCTGGGGCTTGCTTCTGATTTTGAGGTATGTGATGTGAAGAGTGTGACAAGTCTGAGGTGTTGCTGAAAGACAATCTAATGAGAGCATGAGAGACTTTCCACTTTCTTTCCACTTGTGTTTTCCTAATATTTACTCTTCTTCACTTTCCATTCCCAATTGCAATACAGTTAAGAGAGAAGTGAGAAATAGGAATAAAAAATCCTACAAGAAAACAAACTGAAAGAAAGCACAGATTTTTTTTTTTCCCTATTTGAGGAATAAAAGTCTCAATTAAAAATATAACAGGGAAAACCCCTAACAACTCAAGTTGAAGGTTGGATGAAACGAACTTCTGCTTGGTTCTCAGGGTTCTAGGTTGACCTTTGCTCTTTGAGAGCAAAATGGCTTAAAACTATGAGTAACTTTCAGATAATGCAATTGATGCTATGTAATATTTGAACTCTCTTTCATAATTTGATGGAAATTTTGTGTGTGTGTGTGCTCTTTTTTTTTTTTTTCCCCTTTCTTTTTTTTTCCTCTTAATTTCTAATGTACTTTGAATTTCACTACAGGAGGAGAAATACATCGCACATCAGCCAAAACTAACTACCAGCTGGTTGGCAGAAAGTAACACAGAGGCAGTTACTTTCCCACTGACAAAAGCAAGCAATTTCTCACTTAGCATAACAAAGAAGGAAAAAGAAGCTATTGGATCTAAGGACAGAAGAATGAAAAGCAATATACATAAAATGGCAAAATTCCGTTCAGATTCCAAATGAAAAGTTTCTGCTTCTGTTCATCTCTGGAAAACTCATGGCGAGAATAAAACAGGCATTTGTTTTGTTGATAAAATTTGAAAAATTAGCAAGATCCAAGACTGAATAGTTCCAAACCACCAAAGCAGGGAAATTCTGTCACAATCAGACAAGTGCAGCAAACAAACAAGAACATATTTAGCAGGTCATGAGGATTTTTATCAATTTGATTAAGAAAACAACAAAGAAAAGTAAGGAATTTACCTTAGTGGCCAAGAAAGTCCTCTCCAGTTTATGCCTCTAACAAAGAAAAATCATGGTTTTTTAAAAGCTGTTTGGGTTCAATTTTTCAGTGTTTGTTCCTAATTGCAAAACTCAGGAAGGCCTACCATGGATGAGAATTTTACTGCATAAATGCTGAAGCTTAGTTTTCCTTCAGAGCCATCTCAGGGATGAGAGCCCAGCCTGTCCACACACAGTCTCTCTGCAAAATACTGAACCACACTATAGACAGAAGCCCATATATCTCTCCTCTGCAAAGACATGAAGATTGTAATTTCTCTCACTGGAAAAGATTCACAAAGAAAGTCAGGGAAAGCAACAGAATGGGTCTGGAACTTTCTTAACTCCAAAGAAAATAGGAAAATAAGATGTTAATTTTTCCCTGTTCATTGATTTGAACATATGCACAAGCTCCACTTCTGAACGCAGAAGGACTTGAGTCACAAAAAAACCCTTGGATAGTTCTTTTTAGTCAGGATGTGGTTGCATTCTTTCTCCCTCTCTTCTGCCTTTGTGTCCTTTTTTTTTTTTTTCTTAGCAATTTATCCAGGCCTTTTCTAGCTGTCTGGCCCTTTCCTATTACTGCTATTTCTGCTTCTGCCCCTTCAACCTTTTATTCCCACCCTTTCTCTGCACAGCTGCAGACAAATTCAGTCTCACTCCTTCCCCACCACTGCTGTATTCTTATTCAGACCACTGTGAACTTTTCCACCCACATAGTCCAGATCTCTGATTTATTTTGTGTGTGACCTGTTGTGGTTCCCATTGTTTCAGCTGCTTCTAAGCAAAAGGACATTTAATTGTTCCCTCATTAGCTCCAAGAGGAGGTGGCTGCTAGTCACACCCACTTCCTTGAGGTTCCCCGCCCCCCAGTGAAGCTATTTGGTTATTTTCTTCAAATTAAAAATGCAAGAGAAGGAGAGGCTAAATCTATTTGGGAAGATATAACTCCATAGAAAGGATGAAATATCAAGAATTAAAAAAAAAAAAAAAAAAAAAAAAAAAAAAAAAAAAAAAAAAAAAAAAAAAAAAAAAAAAAAAAAAAAGGGAGAAACAAATGAGAGAAGGGGACTACTGAATAGGAACAAAAATGTAAAGATAAATGCAGATTTTAGGTTACAAAAACGTTCTAAAAGGTCCCCAAGGAGAGATGTAGGACTTTATTCAGAAAAAGGCAGTCTTATCAGGGGTTACAATATATAAATATTGAAAAGCTCCCTAACAGGTTAGCCACACTGCTATATGTCAGAGCTTTCTTTTCAAGATCCAACTTGCAGCAAATTGACTGTGAAAGGAAGGCGGAAAAAAAGAAGAAAGAGAAAGAAAGGAAGGAGAACTGCTTGACAGAAGGCCTTCAAAACCCCTTTTTTTTTCCCTCCTCATTCAGCCATACTGCATATAAATGCACTTAAACATCTCTGAAATTCCTTGCTCATACAACCCCTTACAACTTCTGTCTTGGACTATGATTTTCTCAGAAACTTGCCTCTTTTACTTCTGGAGAAGAGGAAAAAAACCTATTCTCCCTGCCAATAACACCTCTGTGAAATGTCCTCAAAGGACAGCATTTCTTGCACCTATGCTTTTCCTCCACAAGCTACCATCTTCTGTAATGCATCTCTATTTTAAGCTTTATAGTCACATGACCTAAATCCACATAAGTGTTGATTGTACTTGATTGCCTTTATTGATTCTTCCTGAGACACAGCTTACCTGTACCCAGTTCACATATAGTTTTAGTCTGGACTTTTCTTTCACTCTTTCTCCAATATTTTCTTTTCCCATCCTTCCATTTTTTTTATGATTGTTCTTTTTACTGTGGCGGTGCCTGGGAATTTTAGGCGTCTAGAAAAGGTCCTGTTATACTCTAGGTGCAACAAGTGCTTCTGCAGGAGACTAAAGAATACCTATATCTTTCTCTGAAGTGCACCTCACATTGTAATAACAGCCAGTAAATCCAACAAATATAAGCAGCCTGAGTAATGTAAAATTAAAAGGGAAAATAAAAATTATTCTAGTGAGGAAAAGAGAATATATTTAAGGGTAGTTTGAAACAAGTATTGCTGTGCTTCTTGGTGGGAGTAAATAAGACTCATAGTCCCTTTTTCTTCAGATCATTAGATTGGAGTAGCAAGTAGATATTGATGCTGTTTCTAACTCTCTTATACCAGACTACTTTCAGGATAACAGGTCTTTTGGCTATCTCTCATGGTACTTAATTGAGACATTTAGATAGATGGTTTGGGGCTTTTCTCTAGTTACTTTTTTGTGATCAGTGGAATTTGCCAACAACTCAGTTATTTCTTTGATTTGCTTTTGTCCTTCCATTTCTCTAACAAATTCAGGGGTGATACTGCTTTCAGCAGCAGTGTTATTTTGGGTACTCCTATGCAGGTCTGAATTGCAATATATAATCTCACGTTCAGTTTCCTTCAAATTCTCTTAAAATTGAGAACTGACTAGTGTTTCCTCCACTGTTTGCAATTTACATCCTTTTTTTCCATGCAGGGACTGAACATTTAGCCCACATGCCAGAGCAGTCCTGATCAAATCAGCATGTAGCTCATATGCTTAGAATTAGGCACCTGGCTACACTGTCTGCCTGGTGAGCAGCTTGAGAGAGTGAAATGTCTTGTGAAAATCCTGAGAAGAAATTTCCAGATTTATCTCCAAAAACAGTTGCTGATGCTTAAATGACATAATTTCCCTGTATTCAGTCAAGAGGAACTGTAACTCCTCTCGAGTAGGATTTGACTTGAGAAAGTAAATAGGCATTTGAGAGGAAAGATCCAGAATTTTCTCTGCTTTTATTTGATACTATTACGTCCCTTTCCTTTTTATTTTTTTTTTCTTTTTCTTTCTTTTTCTTCAAAAAGTGGACTTGAGCTCAGATCATTTGCAAGACTTTTGGATACAGATCAGCAACTATACACAGGGAGTATGAATCTTGAATCTTCCATTTCACACTCGGCCTGAACAGGGTAATAGCTTGAGGTGCTGGCAGGACCTTCATCTGCAAGAAATGATGAGAGTAGTAAACTTTCCATGATTACACAGCTGGGAAACAGGCCATAGGATCTTTGGATGACTGAACCAGGGAGAACTAAAAAAGCATTTGATTTTTACTGGTTTTTACATGTGTGCACACTGGAGCTGATAAATTAAAGGAAGAAGGGCTTTATACACCTTCTCTGGACAGGAGACAGATACAAAGATAAAGTAAAGGGTGAAAATTCAGCTGATTAGGTGTGTGACATTGCTCTGTGCTGCTTAGTAGTCTTGTTTGAGGATGAGGTAATCAGTGAGGCCGGTTATGGTTGTGTGTGGAGAGGGAGAGGGAAAGAAAAGGCAGTGCTGAGGACATGTGGCTCCCAGGTTTATCAGAGAGATTATGTCTTGGAGGGGTGGCCAAGAGCTGGGAGAAACCGTGTTTCAGATTCCCAGTCTGTCTGGGAATCCCCTTAAAAATCAAACAAGTCTGTATATTTTGTCTTTTATACCAAAGTATGCGATAAAAACTTTTGCTCAATGTTTCCCTATGGATTAGATTTAAAGAAAATCAAATAGATCCTTTGGAGTTTAATGCAGAAGGCAGTAATGGACAGAGCTCAGACCAATTCTGTCCATAAAGATGCTTTTCCCCCAGATTTTTTCAGCCAACACTACTGAGATATATTTAGTATGTAGGTAGAATGCAATCATACATCAAAACCAGCTAAAAAGGAAAAAAAAAAAAAGAGGTTATTTTAAGGAATATTCAGTTCAACATCTCTTCTACAGTAACTAGAAATAGGATTTTTATTTTGTCTTTAAAGTGGGAGAGGCATTAACATTTAAGCAAGTTGGTTTCAAGAGGAGCCTGTGAATTACATGTCCTTGGCTCATCATTACGTATGAAGAATGGGTTTGCAGAAAGCAGTCTCCGATACCAGGCCCAGCAGAGCACTTGTGAGCTAATTCATTCTAGGTGGTGGTTTTGTGTGTCGGTGTTTTTTTTTTGTGTGTGTGTGTGTGTTTTTTTGTTTTGTTTTGTGGTTTTTTTTTTTTTTTTGGGTTTTTTTTGGGTTTTTTTTTGGTTATAATTTAGAAGAATGCAATTAAAACTGAACTTGATAATTAATTCTGAACCGGTGAGAACCAGTTCCAGAGATTATGACTATAATGCTATGTAGCCATTGATATAAATATTCATGAGCTTTCATTGTTTTATGCTTTTTTATGAAGCACACAGCTTATCTGAAGAAGTAAAATTAAAGTACTATTATTTAACATTACAGTGTAAATAAGAGTCAATAGAGGGAGACAAAATATATTCACAGTAAAATGTAACATACATATTCTATAAATATGTTTATGGGTATTTATGCATTTAAATGTGTGGGCTATATGCTGTATTGTGTAGTCCTCTAAATTATGTGCAGACTTTGGGGGTCAAGACTAGATGCTCTTTAAGGTCCCTTCTAACCCAAACCATTCTATGATTCTATGATTGTATAGTTGGATTATTACATACGTTCTTACAAGCATATGCAGTCATAACATATGAATCTGTTGCACTCAAAAGCATATATGCACATATTCCCAGAATCACCATTATCCATAAATACAACAGAGAGTTAAAAGAGACTAAGCAAGTTTGAATCTCAATCTGGGCACTACCTGGTGACTGAAATTCATAGCAATTGACTGATTCTAGCACCAGAAATCAGTCAATATCTAAAACTAACCATATGCAGCTGATGACACAGTAAGAAAATGGCTTTATTCCATTCTCAGCTCAAGGTGCTTGTCATAGCTGCCTGCAGAGCAATATTCCTTTTAAATACGGATCCTTTAAAAACCCCAGAAAAACAGAAATATGCTGACAGAGTGCCTAAAGGAAACAATACAGCTAGAGGAGAGCTCAGTACCGGACTGGATTGAAAGAAACAAGGAAGTAACAAAAGCAAAAAAGGAAAATAATATGCAAAGAAGTTCAACATTCCATATACTGTTTATTTTTTTTTTCCTATTTTAATTAAACTAGAGATACAGTGGCTTAAACAGAAGTGCTCCGTGTAATGTTGGACACCTGGGGAAGCTGGCTGTAGCTCAGGCCCTCCAGTCACCGAACATGATATTCAAATTGCAACAAGATTTAAATCTCCTGCACTGGCATGTTCAGTTCATTTATTGTGAGGCACTGAAAAGTCAAATCCAGTATTATGTGATTAAGCTACATCTGTCTCAGCACAAGCAGTAACCATATTTCTTTAAGTTCAGCAGGTGTTTTCAAAGAATCTAAAGGATTTTGCACAAAATTAGTGCCTATAATAAAGCGCCAGTGATGAAGAGACAGCTCTTTATATCACTGATATATTATAGTTTTGTTCTAATAAATGTCATTGCCAGATATTTCAAAACCTAAAACAGGTTTGCTGACTGAACTGTTTTGCAAGCATATTTGCTATGCCTTATTGCAAAGATGTTCTTTTATAGACATACAGTTTAGAAATTTTATTTGACACTGCTGACTACTAAATTAGCAGCTTTTCAACTTTGCCAGACTCGTGCAACACAATTGAGATAAAAGGTAAAACGCGTAACTTCTGCATTAATTCCTGTTGACAGTGTCATAAGAATCCTCAGGATGTGTTAATTGAGCCTGGAGTATGTGAAAAAAGTTATAAAGCCCCACTCCCACCTTTAGATCTTCTGTCTACCCTTCCTCTCACTCTCACTTTGTCTTTCAGTCAGAACCAAGTTGTTGTTACGATATTGTTACGATGCACGAACACAGATGGGGCATAGTATAGTTTGAACTGAGACATGGGTGCCTACAAAGAAAACAAGTATTTAGAATACTCTGCTTCCTGTGAGGGTGTTTGGGAGAAAAGAAATTAACTTTCCAGCTTTCTGGTTCTCATTTCTTGCATTTACTAATGGGGAATGACTTCAGGCTATGGTTTTAAGCTTGAACGACTTCCTAACCCATGAGGGTCAAGGAGAATATCCTGTTGATTTTCCAGACAAACAAAGCATCCAGAGAAGTCTGAAAAAGTTTTGAGGCACAGAATTCAGAAGTGATTTGTCTTTATTTAAAGTCAGGTGTGTAATACAAGTAAATATTTTTTCATTAAATATTTTTTCATTATTGATTTTTATATAGAAATCAAAAATCTCCTAAAGTACAGTTTCCAATAAGCTTTTTTGATCCTTTCAGTAAAAGAAAGGAACTAGTAAGCAAAAAGAAGAAAATTCTCTAAATTTTATAAAAGTAGGGAAGAAACTTCTATAAAAGTTGGGAAGAACTAATAAATGATATGTTTTCTCTGGGATTTTTTTCTGGTTGTTTTTTTTCTCCTTGGAATCCTGAAGCTTAATCTTATGACATTTTGTTTTCAGTCATTTGTAATAGTTTTCCAGCAACATCCAAAAGCCCAAAGAATATTGGAACTGGATGATAATGAGTATAAAACTACAATAACAGAACATGAGGGTGGGAGTTCTGATTTCATCATGTGCCTGCCCAGGAAAGACCTGAAGAGATCACTTAGATTACTGAAAATCCATCTTGAAAATTAGCAACTTGGTTTTGTTTGTTTTGGGTTTTTATGAGGCAAGTGGATGCAGGGAGCTTCTTTGACTCTTATTTGCTTCCTAAAAAGTGCCGAGAGTAGGCAAATCAAGCCCAGCACACTCAAGAAGAGGGTCATGTTCATTCTATAGCTTTTAATTTCATTTGACATACAAACACCATTTAGCAAGTTGTCCAATCTTTCATCTGAGATGTAAGGAAACAGCAAAATATTTGTCATATCTGGGAGAGACATGCAGTTTGCAAACAAAAAAAAACCAAAATAAAATGGAAACTGAATCTCAAAACTGCAGTTTTTGGACAAAATATGCTTCAAACATTTTCTTGAATCTTGTTTAGTAATTGTTAATTGTTAATTTACTGTCTGAGCAATTGCATAAAAAGACCTAGGTTTTATATGACATAACATAAAATATCTGCAATGTATAGAATTATTTTAGGTTCTTCCCACTATAACTGGAGAGACATAAATGCTTCCCAGTTGCTGGGTGAACCAGTCCACCCTTGAGAGGCATTTATTTCTTTTCATTGATTATGGAGGGAGCCTACTGTGGCTGGACTTCTAACTTCAGCATCTGTTAGGTTCCCATAGCTAGCTAGGATGAATCCAAGCCAAAATCAATAACAATAGCACTATCTATGTCAGACTTCTTGGAAGAAAAAAGTCCCAGTCTCTCCTTCTCTCCTCTGACAGCCACACTGACTGGGAGCCTTCCTTCACTGTGCACTTTCTCTGTGCACTCCAGCTGTTCTGTGCGGAGAATGCTGGAAACAAGGAGAAAATGCAGAGTGTAGTCTCCAAAATAACCTCTACAGCATGTCCCTGGAATGCAACCCCCTCTGCAAAGACCCTTTCTGGGTCTGACAGACCAACTCTGCAATGAATGGGGACTGATGGACAAGACTAAGAAAATCTTGTGTACACTTTACAGTGTTGCTCTGAATGGGTGACTGGAATTTAATTTCAAATTAATCTACTTGCTGTGACCCCAAACTACTGCACAAGAAGTTTCTTGGACACTCACTTGGCTCCCAGGATTTTGTTAAAGCCCGTAAAAATGAACATCAGAAAGTCTTGTATGTGTTGTTTTTCTTTTTAGAACAGCAATAAGCAAGGTCAAGCAGGATGTCAAATGAAGCTGGTTTTAAGATCTGTTCTCAGAAATCTCTATCTTTACAAAATAACTACATGCTTTTGAAAATGATTAAATTTTCACCCAGAGCATACACTTATGTAAAGGCAAAATAGTGTAAACGTTAAAAAAAAAAGGCTATTAAGTATTTTGTCTACTATGAGATAGGTCTTTTCTGTTTTAGCTTTGCAATAATATTTTCAGTGAACCACACTTTCTAATTGGAAAAAAAAGGGAAAAGCACAATGAAGCAAGTTAAGGATGTTTCCATCCTTCCTACCTACTGATTTTTTTTGTTTTTTTTTTTAAATTAATAGAAGTCAGAATAGTTACTGAGTGTCCTGTAGGAAAATATTCCCCATTTGTAGTTAGTACTCTAGCAAGAAACTGCCTGAAATATGAAAAATGAAGCTATAAAAAATAGAAAATGTATTAGAATTAATGTTTGTGCCAATGATGTGAAAAAAAGAATATATGAATCTCATGATTTCCACACCTGCTCATAATGCAATGTGTCAGGGAAACATCAGATAGGTAGACGACTTTTTCTCTGTAAGGCAAAAGTTTGCAGTTTAGCTGAATCTTTCACCCTGTTTTCAGTAACATACTTCAGGAAATATGTCCACCATCTGTAGAGATTTTGGAAGAAGAAATTATTGGAGAGCTTAGAAATATGTCTTTGGGGTGCGATAACACTGTCAAGTCCTACAAAAGTTGGAAATAATCCCTTCTTTCTGTTATGACAGACAGAACAAGAAGTTGCTCATTTAAATCTCAGCTATGAGATAAGCAACTTTTCCAATGGTGAGGCTAGTTAGGGGCCAGAATACAAATTCATAAGGAAATGGTGGGGTTTCCAACTGAAAAACTCTCTGAATGGTTTAGAAAAGTATTAAAACAATGGAGATGGTGTCAGATTTTGCAAATGCCTGAATCCTAGAGTCAACCAGTCTGACCTCAGAATATCTCTTTGAGCCGTAATCTTCTGTGATCCTATGAAGAACCATTTGGGGACACAGGAGTAAAGGTGAGCATTAAAAATCAGAATTCCATTTCCAGATTTTCCTGAACTTTGTATGTCCTTCAATTATATTTCAACTCTTCATTCCTCAGCTTCATAAAATAGTACAAATTCCCTGTTTTTCAGGCCAAGAGAGTGCCGAGGAAATAACATCTGAGAAGGTGTCCAGTATGGTGGTGATTGAAGATATAGAACAGTGAGGAGATATGAAATGGAGACAATTATTATAACTACCTCTTCTGCCTGAAAATAGGCTGAGTTTATATATTCATAAATACAACTATCTGTGCAAAGGAATATTATATCAACACTGACTTACCAACAAGAAATTATAGGTCGTTTAAAAAGGGAAAGAACCCCAACAACTTGGAAATGGGATTTTTAAAACATATTTAAATATTTGAGGTAGGTTAATTTAAATTAACTCTTTATTTACTTCTATGAAACAAATATAATCATAGAAGCCCAGAATGGTTTGGATTGGAAAGGACCTTAAAGATTATCTCATTCCAAACCTCCTGCCATGGTCAGGAAAACCTTCCACTTAAAAGTCCCATCCAACCTGGCCTTGAACACTTCCAGGAAGAGGGAATCCAAAACTTCTCTGTGCAACCTATGCCAGCGCCTCACCACCCTCACTAAGCTCAATGGACTAGATAAATAGAATATACACTGATGTCAGAGTTTATATTTCAGTTATTTCAAATGACAAAGAACTGTAAATGTACTATTTTTTTCTCTCTTTGACCAAGAACTCTAAATAGCCGAGATTTCTCCTTTAACTTTGTTTCTGAGAGTTGGAGGCTCAGTTAAAACTACTCCTAAACAATGTTACCAGTGTTTTACTCCTGTGAATTGTGTGTTTACATCCCTTTCATTTTCTCCGAGAGATATATTTCACTGAAAGGAACCTGTCATTGAATTTCAGTGCTTGCATGTATCCTGCCTTGAGCCTTAGTGATTAGTAATAACAAAAGGTTGAAGGTAGATTATGAAGAGTATGAATTTGTTTGGAACAAAAGTGAATTTAAGATGCTATTTTAGTACATCAGGTGGGTTTTTTGTCTTTTTTTGGGGGAGTTTTTTGTGGGTAATTTTTTTAATTTGCTTTGGAGTTTCTTTTGCTGTTGTTCTGGTTTTAGTTTTGTGGGTTTTTTGATTTGGTTTGGGATTTTTCCTGGTTGGTTAGTTTCTGGTTTTTTTTAGGTGGTTGTGTTTTTTGGGGTTTTTTTTGGGTTTTTTTTGGAGATATGAATTCTCTGTTGTTTATGGAATCCTGGCTACATAAAGGGCATATGAAATTTTAATGAATCAGACTTTCAAAAACAGAAAAAAAACCCCAAACAAATGGAAACAGGACCCTTTCCATGTTATCACAGATACAGGCATATTTATTATTTAGCAGCAAATAGTGCAACCCAGACATTTAGTCACCACATTAGAATGGAGATGAAGTGGTTACTCAACTACCAAAGTGCAACTAGTGGCTTATTATAAATTTAATTCCAAGCACTCCTTCCACCCCTTGTCCCCAAACACATATAGAAAGTGACTTGCAGATAGCTGCCTTTTACTTTAAAACTATTTTACAAGTTTTGGTGCTGAGGAGGTTTTATTTATTTT
Source organism: Empidonax traillii (assembly GCF_003031625.1). Lineage (NCBI taxonomy): Eukaryota > Metazoa > Chordata > Aves > Passeriformes > Tyrannidae > Empidonax > Empidonax traillii. The sequence continues at coordinate 1,569,798 of NW_020955203.1, forward strand.
TCCCACATTGAATTTCATCAAAGAAGTTCACTTGGAGATGTAATGGAGGACTCTTGAGCCATTTTCCCCTTTAGGAATTATGTCTCCTCATGTTAATGGAGAAAATACCATGGATCAAAAATGACCCAATCCTGTGTCAGCAAATGGATTACATTTAGGTGTCCCCAAGAGAAAAAAACAGTGACCTGAACTCTTTTCAAGAAAAGGGGCTGAATTTGTCTGCATTTCCCATGGACAACCAATCTTTAGAAAATTCTGAAATTCCTGTCTACTGACAGGCCTTCAAAACTCTGGGACAAAAGGATTTGTTCTGAGAGAGATTATATCTTTGTATTTGTTAACCTTGAAAAGCTATTATTCTTTAATAATTTCTTTCTCTTTTGAAACCATGTAAAATTTTAAAGTTCATAAACTCCTCACATGCATATTATGTAAAGAAAAATCCTTGATTTTTTTTTTTTTACATTAAATAGAATTAAAAATTTAATTTAAGGTGTGGCAAATTGGAAAAAAAAAAACTATGAGGAATTATTTTCTTTTTTCCTTTTCAATGCTACCCATGGTTATGATCAGTCTGTCTTGCATGTATTGGCATTGCAGCAGCAACTTACTTGATCTGACCAACATATGCAAGCTTGGCTGCCTATAATAATAGAGCTTAATTTACAGTTTATCATTCAGGCTATTAAAAAAAAAATATTTTCTTTGACATTTAAGCGATCCTTGACACTTGCCTGCCTTAGACACCATTGTAAATGTCATCCCTAAGGATAACATTAATCCAAAAGATAACATTAATCCAATGGTCAGACAATTGAAACCCATGAGAGAGCTAAGTTTGCAAAGTCCATTAATAGCAGACTTAAAGAGAACCAGGACATAGAAATCATATAAGGCTTCAGGACCTAAAAATGGTTAAAACCCCCAAAAGCAAGATATAAAATATAAAGCAGATAAACTGTATCAAGGGGTAAATGTTTTCATTTATGAATGCACATACCCTTTTCAGAGCAATTATAGTTTTAAGTTTCAGTGTATGGATAGTTCAGCAACATGCTTTTATCTTGATTTACTTGTTACTGAACCCATGACTTTTTAGGTAGTACAGCCACTTACAAACATATGTATTAAAGGAGGGCAGTAGTATGATGTGGTGAGTAGGGCTTCATAAGCAGAAGTTGCAACCATTTAACTAAGAACATTTGCATGGGTTTGGACAGAAGTTATCTTGCCTCTGGCTGTGGTTGGTTCTGAGGTAGCATTTTATCAGAAGCTAAATAGGTGGATAGAAACACACATACATTCACAGAGGGTCAGAGGTATGGACATGTACATATGTGTACCATGATCATTAAACTGAGACTCTTCCTGCTGATAAACAACGACAACCTGAATGAGCGATTGTATCCAGAGCCTGTCGTTTGCTTAATGTTGCTACATTATCTTTAAGTGCTCTTTAATAAATAATTTGAATCCCTTCCTTATTCATTTCCTTTCTCCTTTTTCTGATGTGGTATAAAGATGCATTTTTTTTTCAGATTTAGCCTTTAGCTTTATGTTGCTGTTTTCTTTTCTGATCTTCTTTTCAAGCTCTGCAGGCTACCTATTGTCTCCTACTGCATTATGTACTGCACCTAGCACCATGGAGTTGTGGTATTATCAGAGGATTCTAGACACTACTGAAACACAAATTATTATAATTACAGTATTGCAGCTGCTCAGCTGGTATTTTAGTTTGGAGCCAGAAGGTTCCCTTCTCCTTTCTTCACACCCTATTTCAATCTGTATAGATTTGCAGATGTAAAAAAGAAAGGGAAAAAAAAAACCAGCAAAAAGCCCTTGTATTCGTTTTCTGGAAGGGACAATACTTTCATAAATTCCCCTTGAAGCAGAACTTGATTTCATAATAAGTTTTTCTTTTTCATTTTCTGGTTGTGCTCCTTGGAAGGGGCTGCACATTTTTCATGGCATGGGAGGAGAGTTTGCAGGGGAGACACGGAGAGGAAGGCAGAGAAAGGGAGGTGGACAGCTTTGTAAACTAAAAATGAAATCCTTTAATTCTTTAAAAAAATATATTCCATGCCCTCAAGCACCCGTGGAAGATCAGACATTTGTAGCATTGAGTACCAAACCAGCCAACTTCTTTTGCAGCACATACCATTTGGGAGCTTCCAGCGATGTCAGTGGTTTCAACATTGTTCACTTAAGGAGGTAGAATTAAATCCCTCACTTCCTGGCAGAGCAGGGAGGAGGGTGGAATTTACCTACCGTTGTTCAAGCATAGGGTGATAGCAAGTCTGCAGCTGCTTGTCTCCCTCTTAAACAAACCTCCTAACCAGCCACCATGGAGCATCTTTCGCTCTGTTCCCATGGCAACACCTCTATCCTCTGGTGCCCATGGTGTCTCTAATGCTTTCGACTAGTTGGATTCCTTGGCACCTGCCTCCAGTGCCAGGTCTTGTCAAACCTTATTAGACTTAGAATCCATTTTGGCTGCACTAGTGGGAAAAGAAAGAAGACAAATTTAGTTCACCTGAGATCTCTTTCAAATCCCAGTAAAGTCAATTTCTCAAGTTTCAAACTAGTAGCTGAACTTGCCTAGGGCAAAGATGTGCCTGTGCACACACACAAATACACAGAATCTCCTTCTGTCACATGCACTGTTTCTTCCTTCTTCTGTAGAGTACATATGTATGATCACAGGCTTCTAGTGCTCACACACTAATACAAATGCTCTTGCTTTTGCCTGACCAAGAAACCTCCTAAAAAGTGGTTTTTTATGCATGAGGGAACTGTCATACACAAATAACTTGCCCCATCAGGTTTTATGCATAAGCTCACCACAGACTTCCTTGAACATATGAAATTATCTGTCCCTCTCCCATCTGACACACAGAACTTTCTCTGCTGTACAATATTGATGTGACTGACACAAGCAGACTTACAATGCAACATACATACTTTGTGTTTTCACACACTGTTATGATGCACCCTGACAGGCAGGAGTAACTTTTGTTTTATTATTAAATTCCTTGGAGTGAATTAAACTGATACTAAATGATCAATATTTACAGATATACCTATCTCTCTCTTATATATCTCTCTGCATATGTGTATATTATATATATACATATATATACACACATACATATGGTTTATTTTAGAACAATTTGATTGCAAAGGAAAACAGGTATGTAGCCACTGTGATCATAATAAAGCCATCCAAGACAATGTCTGAGGGAAACGAGGGAAAGAATCATAGCATAAAATCATCGAATCATCTGGGTTGGAAAAGACCTCTGAGATCATTAAGTCCAACTCTTGATCCAACCCTGCCGTGGTTACCAGACCATGGCACTCAGTGCCACATCCAATCTCAACTTAAAATCCTTCAGGGACAGAGAATCCACCACCTCCCTGGGCAGCCCATTCCAATGTCTGATCACTCTCCCTGTAAAAACTTTCTTCCTAATATCCAACCTAAACTTCCCCTGGCAGAGCTTAAGACCATGCCCTCTTGTATTACTGATAGTTACCTGGGAAAACAGACCAACCTCCATCTGGCTACAGCCTGCTCTCAGGTAGCTGTGGAGAGTTATGAGGTCACTCCTGAGCCTCCTCTTCTCCAGGCTAAACAACCCCAGCTCCCTCAGCCTCTCCTCATAGGACTTGTGTTCAATCCCTTCACCAGCCTGGTTGCTATTCTCTGGACCTGCTCCAGCACCTTAATACCCTTCCTGAGGAGAGAGAAAAGAATAAAAGTTTTGTAGTCATCACTTAAAGCTTTCCAGAGAACTTGGTTGTTGCGGTCACTTTTGTCTTGGTCCATCAGGGAGTGATGGGGCAGAGAAGCCCCCGAAACATAAAATTTGGTGGGTTTATAAACCTTGAAAAACTCTCCTGGTGCCTTGCCCTGTGTGTGGGGGAATGGCTGTTTTTGCACAGTCATGATGTTTCTGCAGGGGCTGGAAGTCCTGGTTTTTGCAAAGTCATTTAGGCTTGGGGAGGGGTTGCTTTGAAGGTTCCCCTACCAAGAGGCCTTCTCAGACAGATGGGTGTGTGCATACAGGGCCCCTTTAGACACAGCCTGGCTCACAGGAGATAAACATCACACACCAGGGAGTGCCACTCATCTCCTTAATATAAACATCACCCAAAGAAGCATCACACACTCAAGACTTCGCCCCCAGGGCCTCACAAATCTAAGAGATTTTGGTCTGTGGTCTCCTCCCCTCAGCCTTATCTTCAACCTCTTGGAAGAATCCTCTTTGGACAGTTTGTTACTCACAAGTGTTTAAAAGTGACTAAAAAAATCCTGTTCCTATCACATACTTTTCTACACTCACTGTAGGACCTAAAAAGACAATATGATTGTTTTAATACAGACACAATTTTATCAGTTTAGTGGAGAAACAAAAGGCACAGTTCTAACCAGTAGGTATGCTCACTATATGGGATGAATAATCCTATAAATGCAGCTGGGTAAGATCGTATCCCATACTCATAACCCTCATATCTAAGCATCTACATATGTATAAGCTTATTAATATGCAAGAATGACCTATAGGTTGGTACTTGCACTGCATTTTTGATGGGTATGTTTTACCAGTTAGGGGATATCTGTTTTAGCCTTGGTCCCCAAGCTGACTTTTTCAATCAACATAAAGTTCAGAGTTTGAATTTAAGTGTTACTCTGGCCTCCATCTGTGTTTAATGTTGTAGACTGACGACTTTGTTTAGTCAAGTCTGAACAAGCTCTATCTGGTGACGTTCTAATCGAAATAAGTCATCTAAGCTTTTTCAACAAAGAGTGAAAGGAGAAGAGCTTTGGAACACAATTCTGTACAAGACACTTTCCCTTAAACATCTCCTTTTAAAAAGAACTGGGATGATTGCATTTTGCTAAGCATGTTAAGTTATAAGTCTAAAAATTAATCTAGTCAAAATAGGTATGCGTTTGAATCCTCTCTTAGAAGAAAGGCTGAGATTATTTTCCTCATGTTAATTTCTGATGTGCAGGATTCCTACATCAAAAAAATGTGAGTTTCCTCTCTTCATACCCTCTTCTAAGGTTTTATACACTCCTCTAAGCAATAGCCCCTTAGATCTGGGTCTTCACTGTATTTACTGAATTTTGCTTTTTTTACTTAGCCAAGTAGTCAGCAGTTCTGGATCTTTCTGAACAAACTGATTTTCTTGAAGACTTTATTTTTTGAAGTTTACGTTGCTGTATGTTTGTGACATGATTCAGAGTACAACTGGTCTGGATTATCTCCAGCTTCTAGGAAACATTCAAAGCTAATCTCCTAGATCTATGAGCATATTGGACACCAATTTCTTCAATCACATAATTCTAGTATTTTCCTGGACAACATCTCTCTTCAGAAAACTTTAACTATGTGCACATCTCTTTTTTTGGCTATGATCATAAATAGGTTTCCCAAGAGCAACAAACAAGAGTAAAGGAATTAAAAACATATATTAAGTTATTGGTCATTTCAAACTCTTGGTGTCCACTCAGGGATGTGATGATTCAGTCATGAAGACCAGTCAGCACAGATATTCTTGTGTGACCAGTCCCCAAAATTGTCATGACATCTAAAATATCTGCCCAATCCCAGTAGACTTTGCTATGTGGAGGGCGTGAAGGAAGGATATCAGATTGTCTAATGCTTAAATTTTCTCACTTGTCAGTTTTGTATGAGTTCATACTTATCACTGGACATGGTGAAAAGCTAATAATTGACTTTATTCTGTCCGCAATAAAGGTTAAAGGAAGATTTTAATGTTTGGTGAGATGGTTGCAAAAGTAACTCTGATAGTCATACTGATTGCGCAACATTAGTAAGGCCTGTTGTCAGCAATCTTTTTGAGACCCTTCTCACTGAAAAATGACTCAGTCTCCTGCATAACCCTTCTCATGGAGACCAGCTTGTTCAGTAGGATGACGCCAAGCACAGGATAAAAGCTCCGTTCACAAAGCCTCCCCAAATTCCCTTGCTATGCTGCAGAGGACAGACTTGTGTTCAGAGGCTGAAAACTGAGCCTGTGGCCTAAGAGTCTGTTTCATACATTAACTTTGAGGGTAATGCTAACAACCTCTCCTGTGAAAAGCATGTTTCTCTAAAGCATGGATTGATCACTGCGTCACTCAGAGCCCTGATGTCACACATCAAAACTCTAAGCAGGACTTTCTGAGATACAATTTTCTTTCCTTTCAGGACTGATTAACCAGAAAATACCCCTCTATTTCCTATTTCATTCATAATTTGAGTGAATCTCATAACATCTGGATTTCAAACTTAACTAATTAAAGGTAATCATCAAAGAAATCCAAGGAACCTGTCACCCACAGAAGTCAGTGGATCCACAAATACCTTTGTTTGGGCTCTGTTTATTTCTTAGACTAAACCAAAGTCTTGGTTTGTTCCCTCTCTCTGGTGCATCCTAAGACAATCCACAGTTCGGCTTGTGTAGTCATACCAGTTATGTACTTTGGACATAATTGCATAAAATTGCAGTAGCACCAGTCAATTCAATTTCTCCTTAAGAATTCATAACGCATAAACATAAGATGAAACCAAACTAGGCGTAGGATATTGTGATTGTTTCCCACCACTAGTTTAGGATAGCTTATCAGTTTTTTAAGACTTTTCATGAGGTAACTATATCTGGGATCCCCAAATTTGCCCAGAGTTCTCAAAACTTTTAAATATCTAGTTTTAAGCTATCCACCTTAGGAGAGCAGGGTATTGATTGCTGAAGTAGAAGGGACCTTTCCTCAGGAAGTGCTGAAATGCTTTGCCTTCAAGTCAACACGTACAGTTTTTCTCTTTTTTTTTTTTTTAAAGAAAAACAAACAAACAAACAAACAAAACCAAAACCAAAACCAAAAAATACCCCAACCAACCAACCAAACAAAAAAAAACCAGCAAACAATTCTCCTATTTTCTTCCCAAATTGAGTTGTGAGTTTCAGACAGTAGAGGTTTATTCCTTGTGGTTTTGTGTAGCCATAAAAAGAGGTTTTCTTAATCATATTCTGCTTTGTAATCTCAGACTCATCTGTGCATCAAGATAACCTAAGACCACGACATTAGTGAGTTACTTGAGTTTAGAGGTGATGTCTCTTTCATCAGAAAAGTTTTAATCCCTGGAGAATAGGGGCTCTATATCTCCCTCACAAATAGTCTAGGCAGAAAGATGTATAACCTTGATAACTGAAAATTCAACCTTGCAAAAATTCATCTGCTGAATAATAAGATGTAATTTGTACATGCACTTGTTAATTCCATTCAAAGCTCTGGCAGGGATGTTTTGGAAGCTTCACTGCATTTAACTAACCTAAATTGTACATTTCATATTCAAGACTTGAGCTGAAACAATGAGATATTTAACTAAAAATTAGAATCCAGAAAAGTTAGAAGAAAAACATAGATTGCCTAAAGAAATTATGTTATGTTCTTACAATTTTGAGGGGAAAGGGGATTTTCTCCTTGTTTCTAAAACCCAGCTAGTATAGGTATAAACCCACAATATTTCTTGACTTAGCCTCTCTTATTTTTGAAATTTTTAAGACCTAGAAACTAATTTTTTCTTCTCTTTTGCCCATTCTTCAGCTTCTATTTTTCTTCTTGCCTATTTTGCTCTAATGTATTGTAGAAGGGATGCGGCTAGAATGACATGTAAGGCAAATTTCAGCCTCCATTTCAGGTACAGGCTTCTTGGCTATCTGGGAGCAAGTGATTTCTGTTGTGACCCTGAAAACCTTTAAACTTAAGCACATGGAACAAGGGAGACAGGAGATGGAGTGTTGATAGGGTGATTGGTGGTTGTTGGTTCATGCTACTTGGTGCTCCTGTTAGGATAGGTTCGAACTCACCCTGTATTTCAAGACTGAAAATTGAATATAGCCATTCTTTAACAAAATTAGGTATAGTTATTAACTAAATTAAAATGGAAAGAAACTTGTAGCATGGAATGGATACAACAGGGTTACATCTTGACCCAATCTGATGAAGCTCTATGATTCTGTCCTATGTCAAGCCACCTGAGGGACCCACTGAATTGTATTTCAACAATTTCTGCTCTGTTTCACCTTGTCTGTATGCTCATGCTCGCCTACAAAATTTATATCAAAGGGGTTCTCACTTGATCAGACCCTCTAAGATCAAGTGTTACAACATCTGAAATGTTCTCATTCCTTGAACTGAGGTCACATAGCTAGATTTTCTGGTCCCTTCTACTCTCAGATGTGGGCTGGAGCAGTACTTTGATGGAGACAGTAAAGGACCAAGGTGGTATTGGAGATTGATATTTCAGATGGCAATTACCCCTAGAGGTCTCTCCCCTTGTGACTCCATTGACTTTAGCTGGAAACCCTTCATGCCATAGCCTCCATCCCATAGAGTATTTCAGACCTCTGAGATGCACAAGGAACACATAACTTTTCATATTAATTTACCTCTAGATAGTAAACAAAAAATAGGACAGAAAGGAGAATTATATGGACACACTTGTTAAATCTCTATGAAAGCATTTAATCAGTCAGGATAAGACTTTCATGTTTTTCTGTAACTCTTCTTCTGCAGAATTGAGGAGTGTGTGCCTAGGTCCTGTCAGTAGCATGATAATTGAGGAATAATCCTTTAGAGATGTTTCAGCTGATGGAGCTGCAAGGGAGCTTTTTTAAGAAGGGGATGTTTCCTTGACAAATAGAAAGAGTCTATATGACCAACTTAGACTCAACATTTAGCATTTACAGAATTAAGTAGATGAGATGAAACAAGCTATGTAGAAGAGATGAAACACCTGACTAGCTTTGTTCACCCTACAGAAAGTACATACCACCTTGCTTATTAATTCAATTTTTATTAATTTTCTTTTCCAAATATAATTGATAATTTGCATTATTAAAGAATAGTGTTACATAGGTGAAATTAAGGGGAGTTTGTCACTGGCATTTGAAAACTTACTGTATTACTGCCCAAATCCAGTTATCTTTTCATCATAAATTGAGGGCATGCTTACCTACCTCTTGGATTGTTAGGAACCCTTATTAAAAGAGACTATATTAAGATTTTTTTAATGAAGTATGCTTCTCCGTAGAATATTATTATTATATTATCATTATATATAATGTCACAATTAGTTTTATTAAAATTTTAATTTTAACATTTACATTGCAGAAACAAGAATTAAAACACTAAGTTGAATAACAGCAATATTCATTGCCAAATTAATAACAATGATCATTGTATATCATAGTAGCAAAGCTGTGAATAACCACTGACAGTAGTAATTAAATAATCATACTGGACTAAAACTTAGAGCTGAACCAAGGTGGTACTGAAAAAACTGTCTCTTCTCCAATCCTGGATGATTTGGGTGCTAAACGTTATTAAGTGTTCATGTTCACTAGGGGAAATACTAGATGAAAGAAGACAAACCAAGGAGCCTTGACAAGAAGTTTTTAGGTAATAGTTGGCAATGTTAGGGCGGTTTTCTCAGTTCTTCACTAGCCATGATCACAATTTGCTACCCAAATATCTAGGGTCTAGGTCACCCATTGAAAGAAACAGATCACTAAGATTTGAGAGCACTTTGGCAGGCATCAGGATGGATGTCACCGTGCAAAAAAATGTATCATTACTATTATTATTGCTGCACATAATAAATAATGTTTGTCTGAAATGTTTTCTGGGAGAGACTGACACTGGTACAATCAGGGGTGTTCTCTGTAATGGGAAAAACAATTAGTTTTCAGTCATTTGCCTTTCTGGGAGTGCAACATGCTAAATTATATCCTTTGTTCCCCAGTGAAGAGACTCTGTAAGAATATGTCTGTTGTAAGACTTTCAGACAATAAGGGTGGATCTGCTCCCCTTGCTGGCTGTCTGCGTCACTGTGTTTGGAACCTATAATCATACTGCAAGCATCTAGGTTTGAAAGCAGCCTCTGATGATTTTCCAAAGCCTCTGCTGATGTTCTGGGGAGTTAGACATATAAAAATTGGTGAGGAGCCTCAGGGAATACTGGTGACAATGTGACCTGGATGTCTTTCTGAAAGTCTGCCTCTAGCATATCCAGGAATAAGGCCTCATGCAAGAATTACTTGGTGAAATTTGGTGGCTTGTGTTACGTAGGTCAGATTGTGTGCTTACTGTGGGCTTTCTGAACCTTACCAGAATATCTCTGTAACTCTATGTTTGTGCTCCCTGGCAGCAAGAAATTCCAGGAGGATGTTTTGAGACAGAAAATATAAATGCAGTTGTGGTGGAAAAAACATGTACTTATTTCCAATAAACACACAAAGTTTGAACACTAACTTGAAGTATGTCTGGAATCTAAACCTCTCGGAAGGTCACAAAGTTTCTGTGCACTGCTGGAAATATTCTTCTTGATGTCTAGGGTTGATGACCATTATCTGAACCTGCTTATGGATGAGGTAGTTTTCCTTGCCCCTTTAGCCCAACTGAGAATCCAGGATAGGGCTCTGTCTTCATCTGGAGTTCCTTTCACCTGAATGTTGGCACGTAAAGCATGGTGGTTAATGCTGTGCTAATTAGCCTCGACTCTCCTCCTAATTATGGTGTAAAATATGTTTCCTAGAGTGGTATAAAACATGTGGCCTGGCCCAGATTGTGGTATGTGAGGGCAAATTTGGGGGTTTATGTAAAACTTCCTTTACATGAATAAAAATAATACAACAGTTTTCAGAGCAATAACGATTACTCTGGTAATACTTAAAAGTTCAGCATTCAGAGAAAAAAAAGACAAAATCTTCTCTAGACATATACTGGCTTTTTCTTCGTGTGCTCTTTAAACAAAGTCTGTGTCCTGAGGGTATTTTCTGGGTATAAGATGTTGATATAAAGGTATCTCATAGATAAAATCCAGATATTTATATTCATATTCAGATGTTACCTGGACCAAGGGTAAGCCTTTAAATGTCTCTGAGAAATCTTACAGTAAAAATAATATTGGGGGTGTGGTGGGGAAGGGAACCAAAAATGTTAAGACCTTTCAGTTATGTCAGTTTTCAATACTTTTGTATGTTACTTGGTGGATGTTCTCAGAATTCTCACTCAAAATTCAGTAATTAGCCAGGTTGAAGTCACAATTTTGTTTATAGCAACACTTTCAGTTAACCTAAAGAAAATATGATGAAAAGGTCATATCTTCTTTATACCTATCTCCTATAAACCCAAGAATTTATCGTTAGTATAAATAAAAACTCATCTGTTTTATTAGTTAAGATTTAATTATTACAGGAAAAATATATTTTTTGTACAAAAAAATTTCAAAACTAGTGATAATAAAGTTATAGTCTTGCAAAACACTTAGGTTTTGCTTCCTTTCATGGTGTTATGTTGACCAGTCTTCTTAATGGTCCTACAATTACTGGCTTCATTCAATTGTCGTGGGATGTTGTGGTGAGTTGGTAAGATCACTAGTCCTTTGTTGTTTATTATAGTAATCTATATATAAGTATGGTTTTACAGTTAAAAAAACCAGTTAAAACACTACTTGTTTTCAAAAAAACTAAATCTCTGTACATCCTATTGACTAGTGGAATTTTTTCTGATTTATTCAAAAAAGGGAGCAGCTTTTCTAATAAAAATCTTATCACATATAACTGATTTCCTTATAGTGTTTTAGGCACTCCAGAGCTGCCCATCCTACTAGTAGATTAAGCTGGTTATTCAGTGTTGAGACAAATATTCAGGCCTGGTTTCTGCTTCAAAGAGCTTATGTCTAAGTTTAGATACATGACATGGAAACGAGAAGTGACAATTGAACAAAAGAAACAGTGGGGGAGAGAGGGAGCACAAAAGGATACGTTTACAGAATTATCATAGAGTTTCTTGAAGGCATGTTTCATCTTACCTAAATTTAGTCATCAAAGTTATATATCTAGCTTTAGAAAATAGAAGAACTATTCCCACATGTGGTCAATGTTGCTAATTGGATGCCTCCAGAAAATTATTTAATTTAGGAATTTATTTTAAAGTGGATGCATAAGTTTCTGCATGTTAATGTTTCCCTCCTCCAATAATTGAAAGACCCTTAGCTTGCCCTGCTCACCTAGCTTTCAGTTTGTGATATTTTATGCTACAAATCTTTGTCAGAAGACCATATTTCTCACTAAGAAAAGATGGTAAAATAACTAGGCAATGATGAGGAATTACCATAGTGAAAGATCATGGAGCTTCATCTTTTCCTTTATACCATTTTAGAGGAGTTTTGAAGAATGACACAGATTGATCCCATTCTTCTCTCTTAAAGTACTTAAATTTAGGATCCTGTCAGCAGTGACTTTTCTGTGGTGAGATTCTTCTTTCAGAATGTTTCACACACCTGAGTAACAGCACAACCATACAACAAAGTAATTTAGTAAAAAAGGTAAAGTGAGTGCTTTCTCTTAAACACCTTAATATCCAGTGGTAAACAGCCTTGGAGACCCAGCACAATGGGGATTTTCAGACTTCAGAAGACTCACCTACTCTAATTTTTTTTTTATTATTATTCAGCTCTTACAAGCTAAACAGAGTACGCATGCCATTGTGAGAAACCTTGAAAATTAAGCCACCATGTTGAATCAAATCTGATTCGAGGGGCTGGGCAGAAGAAAGAGAAAAATGTGACAGATGCCAAAAATGAAATTTCAATTGCACTCCTAGACCATGTGTTAGAAGTAATTACTGGCTGAATATATGGGACTGTTTTACTTTGTATAGACATTTTGACATTAAAAAAAACCAAAACACTTGTATTCATCAAGGAGTCTGCAAGTTATGATTAAGAGAAAAAAAATATTAGCAGCCTTTTCAGACACTGCAACCCTTAAAATGCAGACATCATACAAGTAATTCAGAACTCTTGGCTGAGATATTCACTCCCTTCTATTAGCTATGTAAGGAGTACAAAAACTTCCAGGCTCCTGGATGTTGCATAGGAATATATTTAAGGCCGGGGAGTGTCTGAGCCAGAGGGTGAATTAAGTCTTCCTTGTAGAGACCACTATCTTTTCGGTATTCAGAAGGTTACACCTGTTTCCAGGGTTGAAGGTTACACCTGTTTCCAGGGTTGTATGCCTGTTGTAGAGAAGAGGACTGGCACTGAAATTGAATTTAGGTGGTCTGGGTGGGATCTGTAGGGACTTCAGAATGGGAGAATGTCTTCCAATGTAAGGGTTTGATCTGTGGCTAAAACGCCTTTCATAAATGTCACCGTTCTTTAGACTGTAAATATCACCTACATCACGTGTAAAGACAGCTTTTAAACCAGACAGATTTAATGCTTCTTTCTAACACAGGGAGCTTATTATCATCTAAAGTAATTTTTTTTTCTTTTTGTTGCACTGAAAAGGTAGGTGTTAAACAGTACTCTGCCAACAACCTTGACACAGCCCATGTAGATGAATTAAAAATATTTGCTAGAAAATCCTTTACTCTCATACACAGAATTCAAAATTAAATCTGTCCACTCACACCTAAGTTCCAAATGCCTCCAAAGATGTAGCCTGTTCATCAGACATTACACATTTTGAGGTTCTACCCCTTAGCCTGTTAGAGGTCTTTCTCCCCAAATTGTGTAAGCACTGGCAGCCTCCAGCTAACTGCATCTACATATGTGCTGGGCAAAGAGCAACCTCAGACTAAATCTGAATCCTTAAACCTAGACTCTACCTACAATACACATACTTTAAATGCAGTAAAACAACTTTGTTGCGTGTATTCAGCGCAGATTCGTTTTACAGAAACATTTTTGAAAAACACCCTTATATATAATTTAAAATTAAAGAAGTAACAGATTTGTTCCTCTTCAGTTTAGGCATTCTAGAGGGCATGTAAGAATAGAAAGATAAAATAAACTATTGGGAAAAAGAATTGAAGTAAAAAAATTTTTGCTTGATAATATCTTCACAAAATTTGTGAGGGGAATAAAATATGTTTGGTGAGGCAGGTGTAGATTTTGTTTGAAAATTTTGACAAACTGAAATGTTGAAAATTTATTTTGATTTAAAGAAATGTGGCTTTTTACACACCTAGTCAAGATTTTTCAAGAAAATATTGAAACAAAAAAAATTTCAAATAAATTTTTTTATTTGAATAGGTTTTTGGAAGACAAAATGTAAATTGTTTATTCAAAAAATCGTGGAAAATATTTTGATTTTCTATGATGATGAAATAATAAAACAAAGAAACCCAGATGAAAGGATGGCACTACGTTTTACTGCTGAAAATCTTAATAACATATGAGCTTGAAAAGTTCTCCAAGGTTTAAGCAGCAGGCTTGTCAGCCACACTTCTTGAATGTTGAGGACCCCTTTTTGTTCTTGATTTGCTGTCTTGTGTTTTCACAGAATCACAGAATTGTTAGGGTGGGAAGAGACCTCTGGAGATCATCCAGTCCAACCACCTGCCAAAGCAGGGTCACCTGACCAGGTGACACAGGAAGGCATCCAGATGGGCTTTTAGAAGGAGACTCCATGACCTTCCTGGGCACCCTATTCCAATGCTCTGCCACCCTCAATGTACAGAAGTTCTTCCTCGTGTTGAGGTAGAACTTGTTGTTTCTGGTCACTGCTCCTCATCCTGTCGCTGGGCACCACTGAAAGGAGTCTGGTACCATCCACTTGGCACCTGCCTCTGAGATATTTATAGGTGTTAATGAGATGCCCTCTCTGTCTTCTCTTCCCCAGGCTTAACAGGCCCAGCTTCCCCAGCCTCGCCTCATCAGAGGCTCCAGACCTCTCATCATCTTTGTGGCCTGCGCCAGACCCACTCCAGTAGCTCCTTGAAGGCTTTCTTGAATTGTGAAGACCAGAACTGAACACAAGACCCCAGATGTGGCCTCACTAGGGAGAACTAACACGGGAGGATCACCTCCCTCCAGCTGCTGGCCTCACTCCTCACGAGGCACCCCAGGATGCCCTTGGCCCTCCTGGCCCCCAGGGCACACTGCTGGCTTATGGTCATCTTGGCACTCACCTGGGTCCTTTTCTGCACTTTTGTCAAAATGTGATATATTTATTACATCAGATCAATGTGGATCAGAATTCTGCTTTTGAAACCACTAAGTCACCTTCCAATCAGCTTCTACTGCGTTATTCAGTTGATCTTATTTCTTTGCTCAAGTGTTCAGAGAAGTCATAATTTTAAATCCTGCGGGAAACGAAGAACTAAGACTTGGGAATAGACTGGAAATATTCAGATTAAATTGGGTTTTTTTCACTTAAAAATGCTCATATATCAGCTTGAAAACCTTGTAGCTGTCTTAGTTTCTTCATTATGGAACGAAGTGTCATTCCATGCAGAATTTGTCTGGACTTTCAGTCTTCAGCATACTAGATCCATTTTTCAAAATTTTGAATGCTAAGTTTCTGCATTTTATCCATCTAGTGAGGCACTGAGTAATAAATAGATAGATGAATAAATATTGATTTTATTGCTATGGGTTGAAAGAAAAATATTAGAAATTTGGACAAAAAGTCTGTCTGCAGAGATACCCCCTGGATGTTTAGCTCTTTTCAGAACTAGAATTTCTACCTCCAGATCTGCCAACATTTATTTTTGGAGCTTTAGTTCTTTTCTTTTTCATGACTCAAATTTCTCATTTGTAAAACAAGAATAAGTACGCTTGCTCTGGTTATACAGAAGATGTAATTACAACTTAATGAAAACTGACAGAATTGCCAATTTCAGCTTTATATGGCTTGAAAGGAGAACTGAAATTGTTAATTTCTCATCAAGAAAAAAATCTGGTTTATATCGCTATGACACATTTGAAACATTTCAATTGACATTTTATCATTTGTATTATGATGTAGGATGTTATGGAATGATATTGTATGGTGTGTTATGCAATACTAAAACACAGAAATGGAAAGTAATTTCAGAAGAAAGAGCAAAAAAAGAAAGAAATAGCTTATTTCAAACAATGTCAAAATGTAGTATTTTGAGTTGTGAGAGCTTTTATTCCATTTTTCTTCTGAACAATATTATATTGAATCTGACTCAATTTTGTAAAGTGTTTAATTTTTGAGTGAACTGTTCATTGCTGATGGGAATGTGGTTTTGTCAAAGACTCTTCTATTTACTTGAAAAGTGCTGTGAAATCTAAGAGTGAAAAGTGCTATATAAAGACAAAAATTGCTATAATGGGTCTGATCCCAAGCAGGCTAAAGAAAGATGACAGCTAAGATAACTTGCTCATCTCCCTTTGCACAGCTGTTTAAGTACCAGCCACACTCCTGTTTCCTGATCTCTGAGGGAAGGGTGCAAATATCTGGTCTTGGATGCTGTGTCAGTCGATACAGAGGAAACGTGGGCAGCATAAATAACATGGCTTTATGTTTCATGGTTGAACTTTCTGAAGTCTTTCAGAGTACAAACATCAACTGCAGTATTTCCTGTTTCTGGGTTTTACTGCTGTGGCTTACAAGAAAACTATATGGATTTTGGAGAAAGGTCTCACAGCCCCTCTTTCCCATCTGAGCCCTAATTTGACTATTAGGGATAGATTTCATGATCTTACCCTCAGATGATGATATGAACTAGCAAGATGTTTTCTTTCTCCCCCCTTCCTCCATTATTTTCATGGAACATATTAGAACTTAATAGCTGTAAATATCTGCTCTATTAGTTGTGCACAAAACCAAGTAACAGGTTCACGATCTGTTTAAGAAGGAGAAACAGACAATACAGAGAAACAAACAAATGTGTACACATTGACATAAGTAATGAATGTTATTTTATTGTGTCCATCTACTTAGAAAACCAGTTTGGAATACACACAAAGAAACAGCTACACATACAGATCAAGGCTGACAGATGTTAATGTGTGAATTTTCCAAGAACTAGCATTGAAGTCGAAACAAGTAACCAAGACCAAAGTAATACTCAGAGTACAGCTGAAAGAAAAAAACTCTCCAGTTTAAGTTGCACGAGAAATGTCTGCATGTGGTTGGAATAAGGGGTATGGATCAATACTTGAGTGGGAGCCTGGGTCACCTGAAGTAAGGCCATTGCCTGAGAGCTCAAAGTAAACACCTGACTCTGCCAGAATAGGATGTGTGTTCTAGGAAGTCAAAGTGCAATCTCACAGGGTGAAACATCATGAAAAATCAAGTAGTTATGAATGAGTGACACTATCAGGGATAAAACAGCAGGAGACCTCAACACTCCCGCTTCAGGGCATGATTTGTTTAAGAAAGATGAAAGGCATTTTCACCCCTTTTTCCCCTGAAGTATAATATTGAACAATTGGTTCTTCTGACTGCATGTCAGAGTCATTTGCTCTCAGGTATCAAACACTGACCATCACTGTTGAGAGGGTAGCAGGAGAGTGGGACTCTTGGGTGCTAATTCTTGTTTGCACACAAAAGCAAGGTATGTAGGCAGAGAGATGTCTCAAAGCTGGAAAAAAAAAACAAACCTGTGTGGCTTCTTCTGAGAGTTAGAGGTTGAGACACGCAGATCCCTATGCCTTAGGTTAAATAAAGTTTTGTCATCCTCAGCCTCTGAAGTGATTAAATTTGTCCCAGTATCATTACAAAATGGAATTAGCAGCAATTCGTGGAGCCAGAGTAGCCTGGGGGTGGTTTCAGCAGATAAAGCGACACCACTCTAATAACAAGGGCTGAGAATGACATGTCACAATTACTGTTGGTGCTACTGTTGATTTATGTCAATGCAACAGTTCCGGGGAAGCCATGATTCAGTCTTATGCTGATTTTCTGGTATGTATTTCTGGGTATATAAAAGTTACCAAGGCTTCGATAACTTTGGGATGTGCTGGTGGGTCATGAAGAGGCATCTATCATTCTGTGGAGGTGATAATGCGCTAAAATTGGACATTAAAGAAGGTTTTCAACAATCAGCTTTCAAATAGGAGAAGTGAGGATAGAAAAGAATGGTAAAATACCTAGACACTCTTAAAAAAAAAAGTAAACCTATTTTAAAGGATTGTGTACTGCTATATATACAGTGGGAAAAGATAGTACTTGATGATTCTATGTCTTCTTCAAGTCTCTGTGTTTTTGAGAAGAAAGACCTGCCACACTTTCATTTCTGTGCTGTTGAAGTGGGCCAATCATAAACGGACCCTCTTCATTCTTTATTTTCTTTCTTTGATGAGGGGAAATGGAAGTATTGAGATGATACTCTTATCCTGTTTGTTTGTGGGGTTTTTTTGTTTTGTTTTGTCCCAAACTATAAAATCCACCAAATTTACTGAAAGCCACAGCAAAATACTTTTTTGATGAAATTCAAGGCCAGACTCATGGTGAACTTGAAGTGAGCTTTAGCTAATCTTTTGGCTTAGACAGAAACAGTAAAAACACGTATTTAATTTCCCCAACACAAGGTAAACACCCATCCAGTCATTGTGGCAGCTAAGAAAAAGGTAAAGGTTGTGTTGATAGAAACAAAGTCTGTGGCTAGTATCCTTGTCAACAGACAGAGGGATCCAAATTCTTAAATTAAAATTATTCAAACTAAAATGTGTTTAATATCAACAAATAAGAAAATTAAAAAAAAGAGCATGAAGACTGAAAGGCATAATTTCTTAATTTTCAACAGGATTTAAATTAAAACTAGGCAATACTTCCAGTTCTTCCTGCCTGTTTCTCTTCTGTTCTTTTTCTTCACTCACTTGAAAGTAGATGCTTCTCTTAATATCCAGATTCACTGCATCAGTGCAGAATACAGGAGAGTGAAAAAATCTATTAGATATCCGAGGCCTTTTATGTCATACTCTGAAGAACAGAATCAAACATGACCTTTGAAATATTTGGAGAATTCATTGTGTAGAAGACATTTTTCTTCCTATGAAATAGCCTGAAAAAACCTACCTCTCTTACAGGAAGTAAAATCTTTCTGAGAAAAATTAAGAGAAAAGACCCTCTTCTTTTAGCAAAGTGAATATAGTTCCAGATCAGCCAAGAAACAGGATTGCAGGCTTGAGAATTAAAACTGTCCCTTAGCGTAGAAACACCAATCTAAAGTATTTAATTTAATTTAACTTTATAATCCAATCTGTGTCATTTAACAACCTTCCTACTGCTTCCTTACCCCATCTTTAAATATAAACTTACTTGGGAAAAGTGTACAAAAACACAACAGCTTAAGGTTCTTTGTAAGACCCCGTGTAATCTCTCAAGTTGAGTGTTATAATTGTTTGAGCACTTATAGATTTATTTTTTCTTTGCAGCTTTCTTGAGCTGACACAAAGGTTGACAAGCCTGGTGACACACTGGCTATTATTTCAAGTAGTTTCTAAACAATATCATTTTTGTGCCCTTCTGCTTTCAATAAAATTATAGGTTTCTTTATTTTTTATGAAACAATGGCTCTCAGCTCCATGCTACAGTTCCTGGGCAAAATACCAATGAGACCACCGTGACTCGCTATTAATGCAATTATTGTTCTTGACGTCAGTGGAAACATTGGCTGTGCTGAGGTCTCCATCCATGGTGTCACTTGTGAGGACAGGGTTATAAACACTATCTTGTTATTTATCCTGCCCGGGTAAACCAAATAAATGCAAATACCCCAAATAAACACAAATACTATGGAATAAAATAAACTGCTAATTCAAAATACATCCAGATAAGAGCAATATTTTGAAAAATGCACTGGTGAGAGATCAGCTGTGAATGTGAACGAAGAGCTGATAAATTCTCATTACCTGTTTGGGGCTGACAACTGAAATGACCTGCTAGGCATCCACTGGAAATTCAATCAGGTATCTGTAAGTAGCAGGTATCCCCTGCAAAAATCCAACACGTGTAGGGTTTCACTTAGTGTTTAGGTGTTCCATCCCTGTGCAGTCAGGAGTGGAGGAGGCCTGTCAAGATTTCAACCTTGTCTAAGTCATGAGGAAACTTTAAAGGGCTTGCTTCATCCCTTTTCCTCTCTACATCATTCCACTGTGAGGTTTGTTTCTGACATTGCAATCAAAACTTACCTTATTTTTCTCTCTTTTTTTTTTTTTTCCCTTGACAAAACTTTGTTTTTAATATCCTTTCGTAACAGCCAGAAAGAACAGGGCAGGGAGATATTGGCTCTAATCACAAGTCTGCAAGCACTTAAACTGAAGGAGGGAGCAATAACCATGAGGGTGATAGACTTGAAATTTTTGGTGGCCTCAGGAACTTTTGGCTCCACCAACAGTGAGAGAACTTCCTGTTCGGTCACAGATCTCTAGCCCTCTACTCATTCTGAAATCTCCTGAAATCCCCCAAACCTTCTTGCTGGAACTCATTAATATCATCCAAAAAACTGAGCCCATATTCCCAACGAACTTTCTTCCTCCACTGACATGTCAATGTTTTTCTTTTGTTGAATTACATCACATATAGGCTAAACCAGACTTCCTTCAGGGATGAAGGAAGGACTAATAGACTCTAAGTCTACATCTATCCAGGTACAGTAAAAATAGAGAGAGTATTAATACTCACACAACTCATGGAACTCATACAGT
Organism: Empidonax traillii; assembly: GCF_003031625.1. Taxonomy (NCBI): domain Eukaryota; kingdom Metazoa; phylum Chordata; class Aves; order Passeriformes; family Tyrannidae; genus Empidonax; species Empidonax traillii. The sequence goes on from NW_020955203.1 coordinate 1,590,287, forward strand.
ATTTGGTGGTACTACCCACACCTGATCAAGGATCATAACCACCAAATTTTGGACCAAGATGTTCAAAAGCTCCAGGGAGGATATTAACTGTTCCCTGTTCAAGTAATAAACACTAACTTAGTACTTCATTCAGTTTTACTAACACTTCTCCTGGAAGATAAAGAAATTACCAACCATCAGAGAAGTCTTATGCTGGAAGATCCTTCTAGCTGGAACAATGAGTGCAAATAACAAAGGCAATCTGAGATTTCTTTGCTGGTTTTGCTGGGTGCTTTGTTTGTTTTGGTTGTTTTGTTTTGTTTTGTTTTTTTAACTGTAACCATTTTGTTGATTATATTATATACCTTAGTTTCCTATGACAACAGGTGACTGAATTCTGTGATAGAGACTCCTTTCAATGATGTGTGTTCTTATGCATTACTGTGATACAGACTATTACAACAAACAAACAAATGAAAAACCCCAAGCAGTTCCTTGATAGAGTGGATGCATATTTGCATATTCTGAAGAAACTAAAACACTCAGAAATCTTGTAGGTGAGACAAATCCAAACATACACAATTAACATAACTCAGTACCTTCCACCTGATTAAACCTGCTATATATAGCAGAACCCTGAGTTCATTCAGGCAAGAAAAATGGTGCTTATGAATTTTATTTGAATTTTATGCTCCAGATCCTTACTCTTCAACATATCTTAATAATTTAGTTGAACAACAGATTTGTCTGCGTAAGACTGTTTGGTAATGCATTCTATTCTACTAAGTAGTCATTAGGCTGCCTGCCCTAATGACTATGATACAGATGTGGAATTCAAGGAACCTGGGTTTTATTTTGTCATTAATACAATGCATGATTTTTAACAAGTCACTCTCTTACAATGAGAACTTGCATAACTTTGGGTTATTCTGTGAAGCAGGTGGATGACAGCTGTCATGTGCACCCAGCCACTATTAGCCTTGAAAAGTGATGGTTTCTCTCCATTAGATATAACTGGAACATAAAGTGCTGCTCAGACTTACACATCTAACTTTTAGACACTTAAATTAGATCAATAATTCTGGCTGCATGTTTCGAAAAGGATATTGCTTCAAGAGGCATTAATAACTTCTACTATTTTTATTTTTTTCCCCTCTTTTTATGGCTTAGTTGAGAAGTGTTTAATTTCCAAAAAAACCTCCTACCAAACAAACAAACAAACCAAATCAAAACAAACAAAAAAACCCACAAAAACACCTCCCTCAAAAAAAAACCACACCAAAAAAAAAAAACAAAAAACAAACCAACCAAACAAAAAAGATACCACAAAACCCAGAAATTCAACCAAACAAGAAAAATTCAAAGCAAATAGTAATGCCAAGGTTAAGGATTCTAGTCTAGCTGGAATAACATCCATGAGATAAAATGAATGATCCATAACATTAACTATGACAGACACAGAGAAATTTTGATTTTCCATATAATGGTTTGTTGAAAGAGACCTTAAAGATCATTTTGTTGCAACCATCGTGCCATGGGCAGGGGTGCCTTCCTCCAGACCAGGTTGCTCCAAGCCCTATCCAACCTGGCCTTGAACGCTTCCAGGGATGGGGCATCCACGGCTTCTCTGGGAAACCTGTGCCAGGGCCTCACCACCCTCACATCTTCCTAATATCTAATCTAAGCATACCCTCCTTCAGCCTAAGTCCATTACGCCTTCTATTATCACTACATGCCCTTGTGAAAAGTCCCTCTCCAGGTCTCTTTAGGTACTGGAAAACCACAATGAGGTCTCCCTGGAGCAGTGTTTTCTCCAGGCTGAACAACATCAGCTCTCTCAGCCTTTGTGCCTAGGAGAGGTGCTCCATTCCTCATCCTTCTGGTATAAAATAGACAGGGATGTCCAAACATAATTTAAAATATTTTGCCTTTAGGTTGCCGTGACTACTACAGCAAATTTTAATGTTTCCCCTTTCTCTCAGACCCTTCTTTTCCATCATTATCCAGGCTGAACACCATTTACTACATGCTTGCTATCCTCAGAAATGGTCCAAACATGCTGTAGGAGGAAGTGTTAATAGTGGAACACTCCCTGAGTCATACTTTCCATACTTTAGTATCCCCATTGGCCATAAATAATATGGATTATCATCTGACCAGGATTTTGATTGATTATTTTTTCTTAATGGATAAGATAGGGTTCTCTGAAAGGGGTTGATGGTCATGAGAGAGCAAGTACTTCTCAGGCAGCCTACCTTGCAGAGGGAAGGCAGGCTGTCCAAATGGCTATTACAGTCAATGTCCCTTGTCTTTAACTTTACACTGTGAGGTTATTTCACACATTACTAGAAACAAAGAGGACAGACCAAAATCATGGGACAAGTTGGGATGCATTCAGCTTTGTTCCTCTCCAGACTTAGCAGATTCATGTACTGCCTACGCTAATGAAGTACCTAAAAATTTTTATTGAGTGAACCGAAAAGTGCGTAAGGCTTGGCACCAATTATAATTCCTTTAGGAGAGCTTTTCCATGGAGAGTCCCAGTCCTTGCCTGTACACAAGCTTCTCTCCCTTGAAGGCAAAATAGAGACAAAACTCCAAACAGCAACAATAAAAAAGCCATCAACATCATCTCTGTTCTCTGAAGTCACATGAGTCACATCAACAACTTGATCGGATTCATGTCAGAAGTTTGGGCAAATGAAATGCTTTCAAAGAATTCCCCTAACTCCAGAAAAAAATGACATTTTTCTAGCTCAAACTCTGATGCAAGTGTGACAGCAAAATTGAGATCCTAAAAGCCTGAACAGAAAGACAAGAATACCTGTTTCAGTCCCCACAGCAAAAAAGGAAGAGAAATTGTAATATCAAGAGATGACATACTTGAAGGTTGCATTTTTCTCAGTTCATTTCCATTATGTTGGACTTGCCCTTCCTGACAAGGTCTGAAGAAGATGTAGTTTATGAGGGTGGTTCAAGTGTGATAAAGAAGCTGCAAGTTGAGGACATGAAGGGTTAGGTGCCCTTGAGCAGCGGATGGGCTCAAGTGCTCTGCAAGGATTGATGTTATTAAATTGAATTATTATTATTAGCACTTGTACAACATAGGGAATGGATGAGCAAAAGACAAGAAAAAAACTGTACATGAGCAAAAGCAAAATTAAAATACAGTGCAGAAAAGACTGTATCAAAACTGTTAACAGTATTTGTAAATATAAATATATATATAACATATGCTAAATGAAAAAATAAGTTGAGGAAAGCACAAGCATCTCAGATTAACTTGATACCTCTTTCTGACTCTGGCTTAATATCTGATAAAAATGAGTGCTGATCCACCAAATTATGCAGTATAATCTGCCTTCCCACAAATGCCTCCTTAACCCCTTGTAGCTGGGAGCTACACTTTGTGTCCCACTGAAAAACGTTTAATGGGAGTCAACAGGCACTTGCTGATACAGGTCATGGACAGATTATGGACACAGATAATGCTTCATGTAGATTTTTATAGAGAGGTGAATATTTCTACATCTCCTACATGTGTCTCTGAGTACATATGTGTGCATGTATGTATAATATATGTATGTTTGTACACCTATACGAGCATATAGGATGAAATTTACTTATATATATATAATTTGGAAAGAACAGCTCTGCTTGGATTTGTTAAAGGATAAATACACTCTATTAAATAGCAAGTCCATTGCTTCTGTCAGAAACACACTCATGCAATAACTTTTAGATAGACCATTGTTGTCATTTCCCACTTCTTTTCTACTCTGTAATTTGAACTATTTGGCCCATGATTAATTTTTTTTATTATTCCTTTTTTTACTTATGTTCCAGATGAAGTAAGCAGAGGTAGATGGAGGGATCTATCATTCACAATGGCTTTGATGAACCTTGTTAACGTTTATAGCAGAAGATAATATTCCAAACTACGTGTCATGGGAGGGCAACACTGGATAGCATTGTTGTGTTAGCAAAGAGAAGTCTGTGCAACCAGTATAGATTATAATGCATTGAATACTGGATTTTGAATATTGAATATGTCTACTTCTCCAAACCTGTCATTGCCCCTTACGTGGGCTTTTTCAGACTCTCCTTAGCTAACCTTCAGGGTTTAGTTTGGACTTAAAGACATACTAAACATAGCTCCTACCTTCCTCTCTGGAGCTGGCTCACATTTTGCAAAAGAAGAGACCATAAAGATCAATTTTTGTGCTCTGAGTTCACACAGAGTGTATTGGTATACGATTGGTACACAAATTCATACAGGTTAACATACAAATTCTGGGAATACAGTTCATCAGTAGGATTAAAGTGAGGAATCTCATGGGTTGAGACAAACATAATTTAACAAGTAAAACAAATGTTTCATGTGCAAGTAAAGCAAAGCAAAGTAAAGAATCCATTCACCACTTTCCCCAGACAGACAGGTGTCCTGCCATCGCCAGGAAAGCAGGGCTCCATCACATGTAAAGGTTACTTGGGAAGACAAACACCATCACTCCGGATTTCTCCACTTCCCCCCTGTGCCTCCAGCTTTATGTACTGAGCATGAAACCATGGACTATGGAACATCTCTGTGATCCCTCAGGGTCAGATATCCCAGCTGTGTCCCCTCCCAGCTCCTCGTGCATTCCCAGCCTCCTCACTGGTGGAACAGTGAGAGAAGCAGAAAAAAACCTGGGCTCTGTGCAAGAACTGGCCAGCAATTACAAAAACATCCCTGTTTTATCATCACAGTTTCCAGCATACATTCAAAACACAGACCCATACCAGCTCCTATGGAGAAAATGATCTCAACCGCAGCCAAAGCCATCACACTGGATCACTCCTGGAATGTAAGAAACTTTTAGGTGACAAATGAGCACTGACACAGACAATGTACTAAGTATAATTATGTTGGATACCTCAGGTTTAGTCTAAGTACCTATATGATGGCAAGCACTTCCATGATTTTGACCAGCTTTCTCTTTACCAATTCTTATAATGGCTCTTTAATAAAACATACCTTACAGAGTAATATCTCATCTATGCTGCAGCTTACGTTTCCACTGTGTTGTTTTTACAGTTTTCCCCACAAATACTGGTGCTTTATCTTCTGAAACTTGTGTATGGAAGAGGCAAAGGCATGACTGGAGCAATGTGCCATTTGTAATCACTGCCAGCCATGGTCACTACCATGGAGTTCTCATCCTGGACTTACCAACAGGTGGGGAAAGCCTTAGTATTGTGCACAGCTCCTGATCATTCTACGGCAATAGCAGAGCTGACAGCCCTGTATGCCTCAGGTCCTCCATGCCATAATAAGGCCTGACAGTTCTAGAACAGAGTACACTTCTGCTGGCTAAATATGTCAGAAACCTAAAAGAAAATTGCCACCACCAAAAAAAAAAAAAAAAAAAAAAAAAAAAAAAAGATACCCAAATTTTTTTTCCCTCTTTTATTCTTCCCCCCACCAGAAAAGAGCTTTTTAAAGAAAAAAAATTATAAAAGTATTAATAAAACTACACTACTTGAACTGACAATGCCAGACGGGTTGAAAATCAGGACAAGGGGCAGACAGTGAATGGAACAAAAAGAGGGTGGCAGCTAAATGAGATCAATACCACTCCCACTGAGGCTAACTCGATACCAGTCCATGGTTTGTTTTGCTTTTTTAGTCCAACGTAAAACTCTTCTGCAGGAAAAGTTCACACTGAGGAAAATCAAAGCCAGAAGAACAACTGTCCCCAGCCACATTCTAAAGTTTGAGAGTCCATTTATTTACAGATTCCTCTTTGTGCATACCCATGTCTTCATGAATTAATGCAGGTCTACATATGAAAATCAATGTTTCTTACACACATAAACACCATGGATCTGAATCAATCTCTCAAAGCCAAAGAGGGTTAAATATTTAAACAAGCTATGTATTGAAATGCATTTTTAATGCTGCGAAGTCATTCTGATGAAAGATTACTCAAGAGCCTTCATTACTGAGTTTAGAGAGTAATGTGGTATTATTGGAACAGATGGCACAGCTGTGTGTAGCCTCAACCCCCGCCCGCCCCCCCAGGGTAAATCCAAGTGCCACTCCTGTGCAAAGTCATCTGCTGTCAGCCAATGGACTGAATGGATGGATGGCTGTATCCAGCTCCCACATCCACACATGACAGCCAGGATGGCTAAAGTCTTTAAGAACAGGCTCCTTAAAGAGAACGGTGCCTTCTGCGATCCCTTGTTCCCTACGAGCAGCGCAAGGCAGGGAGGGGAAGTGGGGAGCAGTGCCGCGAGCATTGAGAATGAACTCACTGTGCTGTTCTGTGACTTAATTGCTAGGATTATGTGGTATCATTATGTCAACTGCAATTGTCTCTGTTAATTTCAAGCTGGCATCTTCCCCCACCCCCCACCCCCATCCCGCCTTTCTTTCTCTGCTCCCCCTTGCTGAGTGAGTGAGTGTGGGTGTTGTGAGAGTGGCTGAGAGAGGGGAGAACCATCCGGACACAAGTTGATGATTATTAATTAAAAAAGACAAAGGAAGAAACAGGCAAGTGTGAAGTCAGGGTCTGTGCTGTGGCAGTCCATGAAAGGATTAGCTACACGGCTATTAACACTGTCACAGCTGTGGGAAAAAGGAGCCTTGCACCTCAGGAGATTGCTTCTGGAGCTTTCCCTTGCACCGAGTTTTCTGTTGGATACAGGTACAGAGAATGTCAGTTTAGGACAAAGGCCCTGGCTTCTGGATTTCTACAACAAGATGAGAGTCATCACGTTCCCTTTAGACTGTATTTGCAATTCTGCATACAAAGCCTCAAATGCCTCTCCTGATCTGACGCTGATGTAATTTAATTGGTTTCTAAGGAGAGATCTCTAGCTTATTTTGTGCATTTCTTTATCCACCTAGTGAATAGGTTAAGTTTTCTTAAAGGTTACAGCTACATGCCAACAGTCAGCTGTGCTGCATGGTATTTTTGAGTAGAAGCTAGAACTCAGATTAAAGGAGAGGTGTTTTGGGGCAGCATCTCCTGGAGAACCGTCAGCCTGGTAGACTTCATCAGAGAATACTCACATAACTTTAAGTATTTCTGTGAGCTGAAGTAACTACCTGGGTGCTGAATACTCAGAATAGAATTAACATGTTAATTTTCAATTCCAGAAATAATAACGAGAGCTACAGAGCATTTAGGAATCCCCATTATGTTCTCTGTTTCCTCCAGAGGTTTCCATTCTGATCTCAAAAATATCTCTCTCCTTATTTTAACAGTCTTCCTATTGCTCTGGTGATCCTCTTACTGTGTCCAAGTGTTTTTTTCTGAGTAAAAGTGGCAGGGGTGGAATTAAATATTCCAGGGGAGACCACATAAATGACTTGTATAACAACATTAGCTCTTCCTTAACACTGCTACAGAAAATTAATTTCACATCTGTTAGGATGGTATTCACTTTTTCCATAGCCACATGGATGCTTCAAAGTCAACCTGTAATCAGGTAAGACAAGAAAGTCTTTCTCTTCCTTTGGACTTTACCAAATATGTACATTCTTGTCTTTTTGTATTTTTATTATTATTTTTTTTTTAATCCTTCAGCGTGCAATCTCTGATCCTGTGTTATGTCTATTTCTTCAGTTCCTGAGGTCAGGTCTTTCTTCTTGAATGGTAAACAGTGACTTTTCTGCTTTGACCTTCTCTGTTATTTGTGTGCTACTTGGAAATTTCTTTTCCTTGCAAATGATGTGAAGTATAATTATCAAATGAAGCAGCAAACACAGAAACAAGCCTTGCTCTGCTAAAATTCCTAAATTAAGATTTCAATAATATCAGACAAGTAAATAAAGCATCAAATGAGGTCCAGAGAGAGGAAAATACATTAGAATAGAAAAAAAGGATTTGTTTGATTTAAATTCTTTGCTTGTGTAAGAGGTTGTAAATACTACCAGATTTAGGAATCCAGTATAGGTAGATTTATACCAGCAGCTTTGGTTACCAAATGTAAAGTAACACTGCTATTTCTGATAAGTACAAAAAAAATTGCCCTCAAACTTCTAGGTAATTTCATTTGATTTTTACTTTGCCAAAGGAAGTTAACCCACTTTTCATTTGGAGAATGCTTAAAATACATGATCTTTTCTCAGCTGACAAGCAGTAACTCCTCAAACAACAACAGCTCTATTGATCCCTAAACAATACTAGATGGCAATGATTTTTAGGAAGGTAGAGTTTTAAGTGGGGAATTTATAAATTATAAATTTATAAATTATAAATTTATGAAAGGACACAGAGGTGGCAATATAGAATTTGATTTTCAGGATTCCGCAGCAGTTAATATTTGATCTCAGGAAGCATAGAAAATAGAAATTATTTATTTAAAGAATTTTTCAAACTCTTCAGAACATGGGAATCTGCAAACTGAATCAGGCACAAGAGATGTCTAGTCCTGCCTTGGACAAAAACCAGAATTTTCCAGTCAGATAAATTTTCAGCCCTGTTCCTGGCATTGCCCAAAGACATGCAAACCCATGAAAAGATGCTGGTAAATTTAAAATAAGAACCATTACACAAGTGTACTTTAACTTTTCCACTTGTTTTATTTAGTTTTAAGTCAATGGCACTTCCTAGAAATTGAAAGACTATAAAGGAAGTTAAAGAAAATGGAAGGAATAGAAGTAAGATACAGCACGCAAGAGCTGTGATGATCATCAGACATTTTAATGGCCTTAACAATTGCTGCAATTTTTGTTAAACAGAACTGCCAGACGGACGTGGAAACAAGTTTAGAAAGTTCTGCCTTTCTAGAAAAACTCTATATTAAAGGGTAAGATATTACTGTAAATGGATGTTTCATGTGAATTGAGACATCTTCGAAAAAACAAGCAACTCTCTACCATAATTTAAGTGCTTTACCTTCACAGATATTGTTAGGATTCCTTATTTTTACTGCATATTCTTATGAAAACAAACAACCACAAAGACCATGGCTCCATGGCTTGCTCAATAAAGCTTTGCACAGTATCTGGTTGGCACTGAGCCAAATTTGACCCTGGAGCTCCTCACTGCAATGGCTTGGTACCTAGAAAATGGAATATTATCTTTGTTACTGCAGTGTGTTATTGTGTCTACACAGATTCTCTACCTGTGGTGGTTTATGTCTTTAAAGTTTCAAGTAGGGAGTCTTCCCATGGAGGCCTCCCCCCACATTTATGGAACTGCTTCAAACCACCCTTAATTTCCAGAAGTGATCTCTTCAGATTTCCACTTTGTTTATGTGACTTCCATTCTATTTATAGGGCTTAAAGCACTAGTATAAAAAAGCTGGCAAGCACAGAACATCTTTGGCTGGAAAGGTAATGGAATTCTGCTCAGTTATTTTACCAGGAGTAGAGGATGATTAGCACTAATTACAGCTTGTGACACTGAGAGAAATTTGGAGCAAAAATGCAAAATATCCTTTAAAAATAACTATTGCAGTAATAATGTTGGATGTCTTGAAACAAACAAACAAAAAAGGCTTTCCATTTGCTGGATTGGGTCTTTTTGCTTGAAGTTTAATTTCATAATATACTTGAACTTCATGGAAACTGATTCATATTTGACACTGTTCTGTCAGAGTAAGATTTTTATGTGGGTTTTTTTTCCTATTTTGGTCCCATTTTTGGCAAGAATTGGACAGACAGCAGACAGAAACTCAGAAGTTCTAAATTCTGTAATCATATTTAGCTATTTTAGAAGTAAACAAATTAATTTTCCTAATGTTTACTGAGGGAGATAGTCAGACATATATCTGCTCCCCAGACACTCACAATGATCTGTAAGATATTTGCCTTATTGTATTACTCCTATATATGATATTGGCAGTATTCTGCTGAAGTGAAAAATTTTTAGCCTGCAGTGTTCATAAACCAGCCTTTAAAACAGCAGTGACATCCCTGCCCACAGTGTGGGCATCTGAGCATCTATAGGCGTACAATAGGGAGAGATGGCTCTGAAGTCTGAAATTGCTCCAGATGTGCTATAATAGGATTTTATGTTTAAGTCTTGTGAGGGAGTTCTGACCCCACGCCCAAAAACTCTTTAAACAGCAGCCATCAAGGACAGGTATTTGAACTTCATTAAGAAAGACATGGCTATTAAACTGGGCGTTCCCTAGTGGACTACAGCTGTGCTTCTCTGCAGAGTGAGCAGAACTGCCTCACAAAGGGAGGTGGCTAGCAATTTCTCACTCAGAAGAACATTTCTAGTTAAAAATCATACACTTTGAAATCATCTCCACAAGTATGTGCATAGCTTTTCTAATATGCTATTAGATGTTCTAAACCACTGTAATCAAATCAGGTGTCTTAGTTTCACTGGAAGCTGATGACAAAACTCATCCTTTCTCATTCGTCTTCATCCTTTCTCATTCATCTTCAGCTTCAGTCATTTTAAAATTTTAATCTTTTCACCATCTATGTGTTTTTTCCCTCTATAGCGACCCCACACTAATATCCCACTTTCTTCCCTTCTTTGCTTTTGTAATAGAGTATTAACAGTTCAGAGCTGGGTTTTTTTCTCCTAATCAATGACTCTCAGGTTCTAGGACCCTAAGGCAATACTTTTGGTACATGGGGCAAACAGCTGTTTTTGCAAGTGAGGCCTAGAGTAATTTCAAGAAAATATTCCTGCAGGTAAAACTGAAAAGTATCTCTTGTGCTAGAAAGAGAATATCTACAGCAGTGACTTTCAGGCTAGGAGAACTAGAGTGCCACTTCATCACTCAATAGAGCCACAAGCTAATTATTCCTCTACTGAATTATGCTGTTACATCATTTTTTAGTTACTATCAGAAAACACTGTATGGTGATTTAACACCTTGTTAGATGCAGGATAAAAAAAGGTATAGTAGGAAAAAATAAGAAAATAGTGGTTATACCCTGGGTACTTATCCAGCACATGCAGTAAGTCATCATCATGATATTGAGCATTTTGGCTTTCCAAGGCCTTCCTTTCCTTTTGTTAGGAGCCTTCTTCAAAGTGCTTTTAAGTCACTGGAAAGTTCCTACTGATATACACCAATTTTGGAACAGACACTAAAAGAGTTAAAAGAGCATAAAAGATTGAGAACCTTAGTCTGAATATCTAATTATTGTTTTGTTTTTATCCCAGTGATTTTCCTCATGCTGCGTCAGATAAATGCCTCTCTTGTTTTTTGATTTCTGGTTTTTGCTTTGGTTTTGTGTGTTTTTGGTTTTGTTTTTTTCCCTAAGGCATTGTGGCTTATATGGTCATGCTGTCAGTGTGATACTGAGTTGGTCCATGTCTTCATAATATCACCGAACCCTCTGGCCAGTTTCAATCAAATCTGACAGAAAACGCAAAAGTCTGAGAAATAATCCAGATCCTACCAACACATAAGGAAAGAAAATGAATATAAAACTTTTTTTTTTCTCATTAGTTGCTGAAAGAAGGATATAATGTGAATTCACTCCATATAAAGCTCACAAAAATCTGAGAGGAACACAGACAAGGAGGGAGAAGCAAATGCCTTGAGATAAAAAACAAAGCTTCATTTCAACATTACCCCTCATCTAATGCCTATAAACCCACTTATGAAATAGAAGACCATACATAACCAGCAATCACTCAATTTTTGGTTCACAGAAAGTGTTCTTTGAGCACCAGTTTGCACAGATTCCTCATGGAATTTTGGTATTAAACTTGGATATACTACGTAGTATACAGGTTCTCTACACAGAGAAAAATGGTTGGGACCATTGTACTAATGTTTGGTGAGAAACATGAACTATAGAAATTCACCAAATCAACACTCATTTAAATTAGGTGATTTATTTTAGGTTGGAGAAAAAAATGGGAATCGTACTGTTTGCACTTGGAAGCTCATAGGAAAGAAGCACACATAACAATGCCCTGCAAATCTGTTGAATAGTGTAAAAATGCTTTAATAGAGGAAAAAGATAGGAAAAAAGTCCACACAACTCTTAGTCTAAATAACTTGAAGTGATCTGATCTAACTTCAAGCACTAAAATTTAAAAGTTCCAGGTGTAATCCCCTCAGTGTTCCCCAGTAGCTGGAAAAGAAATCCAGAGACTTGTCAAGCCTTCCACTGGCAAACTTCTGGTCCCAGTAAGGACATTTAAAGCAGGATTCATCTCAGTTAACTCTAAGTGTTGGTTTAGCCAAAGCTGATTGGCTCAACTCCCTTTGCAGCCAGTGCAGCCAGAAATGGGCTGTGCTGGAGGGTGATTTATTTTGGCTGCAGTAGAACTGCCTGAATCACACTGGAGACACCTCTGTGATAAAGGAAATAGCCTTAGACTTTGATGATTGTTAAAAGTGTAAATCAAAGTTCGATGACTGTTTTTGGACTAGGCATACCTTTAACCTATTTCTGTTTACCTAACCAGTTAGGCCTCAGTAAGTCTGGCAATAAAATCAGTTTTTCACTCAACTTTCCCAATTTGCAGATCTCCTTATCAATCTGCAGAGATAAGAAATGAGCACAGTATTCCAGTTACAGTTATACCAGTGCTAAATACAGAACTATTGCAACTGGCATGGTCTGACTTGCCCTCTCTGTGTTATACTAACCCCTCCAACCACTATGATGAAGTCCTTTCTAGAATACACCATTTTAAAAGTTGAATTTCCCTGCCCTCTAATAAAGGCTTAAGTTCCTATTTTCTGTTTGTACAATTTATTTTTAATGTATATTTGTAGATATATATACAATCAAACACATATAGATGCACATACTTATAGAATCATAGAATCGTAGAATTAACTGGGTTGGAAGAGACCTCCGAGATCATCAAGTCCCTCCCTTGATTCAACCCCACTGTCATTACTAGATCATGGCACTCAGTGCCACATCCAGCCTCATCCTAAAAACCTCCAGGGACGCTGAATCCACCAACTCTCTGGGCAGGCCATTCCAATGCCTTATCTCTCTCTCTGTAAACAACTTATTTCTAATATCCAATCTAAACCTCCTCTGGCACAGCTGAAGCCCATGCCTTCTTGTCCTACTGCTGATTACCTGGGAGAAGAGACCGCCACCCAGCTGGTTACAACTTCCTCTCAGGGAGTTGTAGAGAGTGATGAGGTCACCCCTGAGCCTTCTCTTCTCCAGACTAAACAACTCCAGGTCCCTCAGCCTCTCCTCATAGGACTTGGCTTAAGTCCCTTCCCCAGCTGGTTGCTCTCCTCTGGACCTGCTCCAAAACCTCAATGTCTTTCCTGACCTGAGGGGCCCAGAATTGAACACAATACTCAAGGTGGGGCCTCACCAGCACTGAGTACAGGGGAAGGATCACTTCCCTGCTCCTGCTGGCCACACTGTTCTTGATGCAGACCTGGATGCCATTGGCCTTCTTGGTCCCCTGGGCACACTCTGGCTCATCTTCAGCCTCCTGTCAATCAGCACCCACAGATTCCTTTCTGCCTGGCTGCTCTCCAGCCACTCTGTGCCCAGCCTGGAGCGCTGCAGGGGGTTGTTGTGGCCGAAGTGCAGGACCCGGCACTTGGCCTTGTTGACCTTCATCCCACTGGAATCACCCAACTCTCCAGTCTATCCAGATCCCTATGCAGAGCCCTCCTGCCTTCCAGCTTGTTGTCATCTGAAAATTTGCTGATGATGGACTCAATCCCCTCATCTAAATCATCTATAAAGATGTTAAACAGGACTGGGCCCAGCACTGATCCCTGGGGGACACCACTGGTGACCATTGCCAGCTGGAGCAGCCCCGTTCACCAGCACTCTCTGGGACCAGCCCTCCAGCCAGTTCCTGACCCAGCACAGAGTGCCCCTGTCCAAGCTATGGGCTGCAGCTTTTCCGGGGGTATATTATGGGAGACAGTGTCAAAGGCTTTGCTGAAGTCCAGATAGACCACATCCACAGCTTTCCCCTCATCCACCAGGTAGGTCACCTGATCATAAAAGGAGATCAGGTTGGTCACACAGGACATGCCCCTCCTATGTGTGTGTGCAGTTCATTTGTCAAGTGACCAGTCCCAAAGGTTTTTGCTCCTTCTTTTTTAATACTCTCCATTAAGAACACATATTCAAGCATAATTGTCTCTCTCAAAAGCAGTCCTGCTTTATGGAGATGTCTCAATTTCATTTCATTTTGAGACCTAGCCTATTTTGAAGATAACTTGTTGACTTTATAGTGCTCTTATTTCTTGAAAAAACCATTTCTGAGTTCAGATTGAATCTTTGGAAGTTTAAATATTAGATGATCAGAATTATCATCATCACTCTTCTCTTATACTTTACAAAAAGGCACTAAATTACTGTAGGTCTATTTTTATAAACCAATTTTATTTGATATTAGTTATATTACCTTCCTTTAATTCTATTTTAATTAAATCTCATATTAGCTATTTTATTGTTTGCCTTAGGTTAACTTTAAACTGACAAAAGGACATTCATCAGGGCATCCCATTTTCCTTTCTAAATGTTTCTGTACATTGAATTTTTTCCAGATCTTTGGGGACTTTTCTGTGCCATAAGACTACCTGTTATCCATTACATTCCAGAGGAACCTTCACTCAACTTTTTTGATACTCTTTAATGTAAATACTGAGATTTTAGGAATCACCTTCCTTCTTCACTTTCTTTATAATTAGTTTTTGAGAGCAAAACATTTCAGTTCCATCATCCAGTGACCTGTAAACAACCTCTATCTTTTCCTCAACTACAAGACAAAAATATACTGATTAGTAAGCATAAGTCAATTAACATTTTTTTAAAAGTAAGTTTTTTTTTTTATTTTCTCCCTTCTTCATTATATTTTTATTTAGAAGGTTATATCAACTTATTTTAACATTCCAGTCATGTAACTCTTCACACCAGGTTTCAGTAATACCAACTAGGTCAAATTTATGCTCATAAATGAGCAATTCCAATTCCCTGTGTTTATTATCCAGGCTCCAAGCAGTAGTATACAGGCAATTAAATAATTTCTTCTCCTCATGTCCTTCAGTGTCTTGATTAATTTGGTTCTCAACATTCTGATTTTGTTCAAAGTGAGTGCATGTTTGTTCCTGCTTTTCACTTATTTTTTTTCCCCTCCATTTAACACCTGCCTGACAATAATTTAAAATTATTTCTTAGTACTAATTAAGTTTTAATCAGAATAAAGTAATTGGTCAAAACTAAAACTTTACAGAAATATATACAGTTTTCAATTAAACTCTCATCTAAAAAGATTTTCATTCCCAGGATAATTTCTGTCATAAGCACAAGTCTAGGGTAGCCACTAGATAGGACATATATTCAGTTTGGAATACAATTTCCCATTAGAGTACTCTAATCTGCAGGAATTGTTTTAATTTTTTTTTTAAATAATTAACTTTCAGTCTTTCTTATTATGTTTTTTTTTAGTTGGCGTGTTGCTTTCATGTGTGTTTAGTTCTGGATGTACAAATTAGGTAATAATTTAAAGTGGGGTTTGATATTCTATGTGATATAAGAAAAACATTTAAGCCAATACAATTTGGGCTTTTGTTTAGCATATGTCACTCATAGTCTTATCTAATTTCAATACACATGCACACACATACTCACAAATATTATGTCACTTTCAACCAAACATGACATAAAAAATGTTTTTAAATGGGAATTTTGTCTTATGGGGAAATAATTTTACACTTTAGTGTTTTCTAGACAGCTTACTTGTTCAAAAGTTTGTTGGTTTGGTTTTTTTTTTAATATCTGTAAGAGAAGTCATCCAAAGTTGAAGAGCTCTGATTTAAAAGAGAATACACTCAAAATTGTTGACAAAGTATTTTAAATTTAAAAGGAACATACTTACACTGTTCTTCACTTTCAGAAGCTTGTCTTTTATATGTTCTGTGTTTACAAGCCAGAAACGATTCCTGAGAAAATTGGATGGATACTCTTCTGTTGCAGACTATTTTGTATGATGCTCTAGAAGAATCACAATTAAGGAGAATATACACCATCAGTAAGAGCTAAAAGACCTTTGCATGATAACTCCAGAATTTTCCCCAAGTTTTATCCATATCTCTAGTGCCCTGGTCTTGGATGTCTTCAGGATATCCTACTCTTTGCGCATAAGAAAACCATTTTTAATAATAAAAAGAGTAAAAAATATCTCACAGACTTTGTCCGACTCATTCAGATGGACAACTTGTTTTACTGGAACTTGTGTAACATCATTACCAACAACTGTACATTATATTTACATATTTCCAATTTACTGCTGAGCTGTGTTTTTAGCCTGTATTCCTCATTTTCCACCTTGAAGAACTATTGAGACCTGAAATGTCCAGGTATGGAGAATTCTTGTTAGGCCTTTTCATTCTGATGGTGTATCTGCTCCCCAGTCTATCTCTGGTCATAGAGAATGGTCAGTCTGTCGTTAATGCTGCCAGCTTCCCACTTCAATGCTTTCCTTGCTCTTCTTTTTTTTTTTTTTTAAAGGATTTTCCTTCCTAAATTCAGACAATAGTTCTGGTTTGCCCAAGCATTTTATTCACTTCATCTCTCTTCATGAGAGAGATCTGTTCTTTACTCTTCCAGTGTAAAACCTCTTTATTTTGAACATAGCCCAAATATAAAAATTCTTTATGTTTTTGAGAAGAAAATTAATAAATGGCTTCACTGCTTGAAGTCAGAACTAATATCTCAGCACAAGGTAATACAGTATTGTACATAACACCGAACTGAAAAAAAAGAATCATAACCTTTTGCAAAATCATCTGCTTGATTCCTCATAAATTCCCTTCACAACTGGCTTATCCATTACAGCCAATCCTTGGTTCTACCCTTTTATAAACAGTAGAGAATTAATAAATTATGGATGATATCAGAAGTGAAATTAGGACCACCTTTCACATGCCAATCCCCATTTCAAATCATGGCAACATCCCTTAAAAAAATCCTGAACTGGGAAGGAATCATAACCAATACAATTCCACTAAAGCAGAATATCCTTCAAGTTAATAGTGGTTTGTAAACTACATTTTCTGCAGGGAAAAACTGTGGTTGGAATGAAGCTGATTAAAGAAATATATACAGCTGTGAAGAAGAGGCTGCTACAGTTAAGAAAATGTGAGCATTTGTTGAGGAAAGAGAAAAGTCATTTCTTATATGCTGAAAACATTCAAAGTCTTGTGTACGTTTGGTCTCATCCAAATGTAATTTGAGAAGCTTGCTTTTAATCTAGTTTGGGCTCTGATGATAACAGCTTCAATTTATACAATCAGAGACATTGCTGAGTGACTTTGCCTTCCCCTACATCAAAGGTAATTATTATTTTTATAGTTCAATTAGCAAACATTACATTTCTGTTTTCCTTGCAAAGATGGCACCACCTAATTTAGCAATAACATACTTATCCTTGATGCCCTCTCAGGGACATGATGTTATTATAATAGACTCTTCTGGACCTATTGATTCCTGGGAGCAAGTTTCCTTCCAATTTGCACCTTTCAACTCTTTTCTTTAAACTTACACTAATAGGGCACTTTGCCAGTTGTAGATCATAGCCTGCATTTTTAAAAAGAGAAATCTTTACAACATTTTGCTCCAGAACAGTGCTTTTATTACCTTTTTTATCTTAATGACCAGAAAGACAAAAGATAGATCTGTTTCGCTGTATATAGATCTCAGAAAGAGATGAGTTTCCTGTATTGTAATAATTATTTCCCTGACTTTAGGACAGAAATCAAAATGCCTGATTTATTTACAGATGTTAGACATTGGATCACCCACTTCTCAAGTGAGCTTTCTAGTCACTCATGCAAGTGAACACGTATCAGTCACTCAATCCTCTATGTGATGATTCCATTCCTAAAATGGAATAGTCTAAGTTTCTCTTATGTATTCTAAGGCCTTAATACAGGATGCTTTGTTGCTTTGTCATCCTTGAAGAGTTAAATGTAAGAGAAAAGCAACAGTAGAGGTCACTCAAATTTTGGATGGACTGGAGCTGCCTCTGAAGAAATTATACCTGTCTCCTCTGACTGCTGACTAGGCTAACTGGATTGAAATTATGATCATGATGACCCTTACAGCAAAGAATAAAATAGCTGGCATAATTACCTTGGTGATTAGAATAATCATCTGGGGCTTGAATGTTTTTTTCCCTTGATCTGATTTAATCAGGAACAGGTTTTTACTTTATTTTTCATAATGTAACACCCAAGCTATTTTACTATGAAGTGATATCTTTTTCCAGAGTTCGAGGTTTGCCCACAAATTCCGCTGAGGACCTGAGATGTTTGTCGTAATGAAAGTTTAGTTGAAATAAATATGTCTGTGGGGGAAATGAATGATTCTAGCAAAACATTTTCTCATTAAAGAATCGGTTTTCAACTGGGGGCAGTGAATGGAGACAATTCCAAAACTCAAAGTCCTTAGCAGTTTCTTAGGAGGCTATTCTGTGTTCTGCAATAGTTGATCCTAATTTATGGTTGCCTTAGGTACTCTGTATGGTACTTTGTATTTTCCAGACTCCTGAGATGGTGGGGGATCCTGAGGAATGTTGACAGTCTGCTTCTTGAGGGTCACAGAGACTTTTCCTTCATATTTTTCCGAACACCAGTTCAGCCAAAGGGTGCCTTATGCTTCTCTTTGTCGTGTCACTAGCAAGATAACCTGGTGTTATCTGAGAGACCCCCTGTCCCCTTGACTCTGCCTTAACCTTTAGGCCCTAGCTAAACATGTTTAAGTAAGTCTTTGTCACGTTCCACTAGAGCATGTTTGCATTGATTATGCGCAATTATATCCTTGCATCATGGCAGTTCACCTGTGCATACTAGCCCCTACCGGAGTGATTTATTGCCAGCTAAATTGTTCCTAACAGAAGCCTGTTTGTCACTGTCACACGTGCAAGCAGCAGATATGAGTATCTGTGTGATCAGCTTTTGTGTGTGTGTGCACGTGTGTGTATGCATGTGAAGGCGTGTGATGAAGGTACACAGACTCACGGATGCTTCTGATTTAACTCTTTCAGGTCCACCCCCTGTTCTCTAGCACCCATCACTGCTTTCCAGTTTCATGGCATTTCTAGCAGAAATATTGGTAGTTATAGAAATCTGCCTCGATCCTGCTGTAACTTTATTGATCCCTTTCAACCTTCATCCATATAATGTCATTGAAGAGGTTCTTAAGGAAACAAGACCATTAATCAGCACCCTAGTTAATTAAAGATCCACAGTGACATTGGAAACATTCAGAAATGATGGAAGGACCCAGGAAAAAAGGGACACTTCGACTTTCAGGAAACATGCTTGCTCTAGGTTGTTCTAGTACTTCTCTCTTTGAGATTTTAACAAGATGGGACAACTCAAGGCATTTTTTAATTCTCCACAGAAAATTATCCTTTTCTCTGTTGTGCCTCTTATTGCTCTTTTATTAGTGAAAAAAAAGGGTGAAAAATGGCACAGTAAAGATTTGCTTCATATCAAATTTTAAGTGAAGATACTGTATGAAACATTAAAAGTATTGCTGCCTTAACATATTAGGAGCCAGATCTTCCATTGAAATATAGAGTCATAGAATGATTTGGATTGGAAGGGACCTTGAAGATCATCTGGTTCTGTGTCAGGGGATGTTTAGATAAGATGTAAGGAAAAGGTTCTTCACCCAGAGGGTGGCTGGGCACTAGAACAGGCTCCCCAGGGTAGTGGTCATAGCACCAATACTGACAGAGCTCGAGAAATGTTTAGATGATACTCTCAGGCACATGGTGTGACTCTTGGGGATGGTCCTGTGCAGGGCCAAGAGTTGGACTCAATGATCCTTGTGAGTCCCTTCCAATTCAGCATATTCTGTGATTTAGTGAATCTACAGAGGATAGGAGCCTGGATGTGCTATTCCCTACCTTTGCTTTCTTTGGCTGCACAACACACTAGCCCCCTTCCTCATTTTTATTTGGGTCTACCTGGCTGTTTAATTTCCTGATGTGATGGCTGTCAGTGATCCTCCACTGGTAGTGTCAAACCAGTGAGCACATCAAAGTGCAAATCAAACAGCTGGTACTGTTTGCTGCCTGGTTGGCAATCCCAGTTGAGTTGTGGACGATCTGCCCTTTTGATCTCAGAAATGATCCCTGAAGAACAGTTTTGCTACATGTTGATGGCATATGTGCATGTGTGATGAAGGAAGCCTTCAGGGCGGGGAGTAAAGCTGTTACTTTAACCTGTACCTTTTCAGTGACTAAAGCCATACAGACTTGACTTTCATGTTGAATGAGGCAATGACCAGGATCTAGATTCAGACTTTCTTAAAGTCTGCTAACAGTCTGGATCAATTTGATCTGTATCTATTTGATAAAGGTGTTCCCACAGTACATTTGGCAATGGCTTAAAGTAAATGAATATACTTAGCATATTGATGCACTAAACAATTAGCCCAGTTCAGCCCAGTTCACCCAGTGGCCTAGTCCTCCAGTCCTAATCCTCTGCAGCCAGAGTTAAATACAGAGGATTACTCATTCCAAGTCTGAAATGAATGCATCACATCCATTTTGTTCCAAAAGTAATTGACTTTTAACTGGTTTTAATGCACAGATTGACAAACTGTGCTGCCAGATTCTTACAGCTCCAGAACTGATGAAGTTTTTTCGAAAAACTAACACTGAGGTTTATGAGCTCTGGTAAAATCATACACCATCCAAGTGTCAGAACTTCTGAGAAGGTCGATACTTCATAGCTAGCTTGATACTGTTCCAGATAGTTTTAAAGCCAGCTTATATTCTTTTTGTTCAAAATGGCTTGCTCAAAGGTCTAGAGAATCATCAAAAGTTGGGCAATTGAGAATGTTGGTTTTTATTCTGAATGTTCTATAATTCTCACGTTTTATAAGCTGCTTTTTTGTTTTTGTCTTAGTTTTTGGTGTTTTGTTTGTTTTTTGTTTTGTGTGAGGGTTTTGTGTTTGGTTGGTTTTGGGCTTTTTTTTTTTTTTTTTTTTTTTTTTTTTTTTTTTTTTTTTTTTTTTTTTTTTTTTTTTTTTTTTTTTTTTTTTTTTTTTTTTTTTTTTTTTTTTTTTTTTTTTTTTTTTTTTTTTTTTTTTTTTTTTTTTTTTTTTTTTTTTTTTTTTTTTTTTTTTTTTGTTTTGTTTTGTTTTTTGGGGGGAGGGGGATGTTTTGTTTTGTTTTGTCCATATATGTACCTTATAGAAACTGACAGGAAATTTGTCTCTGGAAATCCTTTAAAAAACAAATCTTCTCTGCCAAATGGGGGAAAAAAAAAAAATCCCAAGCTTGCTGTCTAGCAGTATAGGAAGAATGGTATTTGAAACCATCCTAAACTAGATTCTGCATGGCTACAGTTAAGTATCTTTGAACAGATAGAATCTTTTCGTGCAGGGCTTCAAAGACATGTGAAATGTTTGAAAATTGGGTAGACTTATATGCCTAACTTATGCAGATGAGGTTCCATTACAGACCATTACAGTCAGATAACTTCCTTTTATTTGAGTCTCAAAGAAGGTAATTGTCACAACTTTAATGTTTTTTATCTAAAGAACTTATTTGGTATTTGCTTTGTTCTTGGCATGAAGGAGTTCTGATTGGCCAGCCTTTCAGCTGGATTTGCAATAGCCATGTCTTTACTTAAGAATTAATATTGACTGGCTGAGGGATGATTTATTGTGTAATTTTGTAATTATTTCTTTTTCTGTATTAGCTAATTTGTCCTATGGAAATAGAGAGATTGTGCACTAGTAGGTAATGAGTTTTTGTGTTAAAAAAAGTATTTTGCTAAAAAAAAAAATCAGAAACACTCAAAGGTGGAAATATGCATCTTCCACGCTGCAGAGAAAAATATATCGCAACCAACCAACACACCCTAAAAGTAATCTCTTTGAAAAGATATATATTTTTTAAAAAACTTTGTCTAAATAAATTAACCAACCTTGGTAGAAAATAAAATATTTCTTGGATAATATTCCGATCCAAACTCAAAGACTTTAAAGTTTCTGTGTTATAGAATGTCTACGCTTGTCCTATTTGTCATAGAAGAATGGAATCATTAGTGTTGGGAAAGATGTCTAAGATTATCAAATCCAACCTTTGCCTGAATACCACCATGTCTATTAAAACCTGCTATCTAGACCCCCTTAGAGACTATGCCATTAAGTCCAGTTCCAAAGGCACAATGTAATTTACACAGTCATGCAGACACCTTGCAGAAGCTCCTTAACAGCAAGTTCACTGAGCAATCAATTAGGTGTGTAAACTCTATAGTTCATATGTAAGCACCTAGTGTCATAACTCTAAACTAGCTGCAGCGTTAGTTTAGGGCTTGAAGATACAATACAGGGCTTTTTGAACACTTGTATCTTCTGAGTATCAATAGGACATCTAAAAGTTCACTAGTCATTCACAGTGTTTGAACTACACCTTCATGACTAGATGTCAAGTAAGAACACTGAGAGCTTGAATATCACCGTGAGATGAGCCACACAGATTTGAATCTGGTACTAAATTCAACACAGTGACTTACTCAAGTTTTCTCACTGTCTTTCAGGCCATGATGTGGGCTGAAAACTTCAGTTTTCTTAATTTATATTTTAAAAGGCATTAAATATTTCTAGCCAGGGCTGTAGTCTGAATTGTCATCTTCATGGTAAGCCTTAATATGTAAATATTAATTCTATGAGAGACTAAACTGCCTTTTCTGGGATGACTGCTTTACAGTGGATAGATTATTTTCTGATTCTACTATATTCTTGTAGAATGAGGACCATGTTAGAGAAAAAATACTAAATAATGTTAAAATAATTTTATTGCCTTATAATGTCCTGGCACAGAAGATATTGTGCATATTAACTTAGAAAAAGTGAATGTCTTTTCTGAGAGTGGATAAAGGATGTTTCTTTCTAATTTTTGGTATATTCTTTAATTTTGCTTTTATTTTGTCTTGCAGTAAGAGTACATGCAGTTTCCCTCCTATATCACAGGAATAGCAGCCAGTAAGCAGCATAAAAGTTTCAGCAGTTAAGTGATTAAATTAAAGTTCTTTAATTTAAAGTGTTATTATCTAGACTCAGGATAGAGAGAGAATGGGCTCTGTTGATGCAGTGTAGATGTGAAGTTTGGTTTATAGCGTCAGTGTACAGAGGGAGTGATATAAGAAGCCCATTACTTACTGTGGGAAGGACAATCTTTTGCCAGTAATAGCTGTTACTCAGGAAACAGACACCACCTGCCTTGAATCTATGATAAAGAATTTGTTGGACTTCAGCTCTTAGAGGTAGTGGACTGTAAAATATCAGTAAATCAAACTATTAACATTCTATTATTAACTAGAGATACTTAGGAATTTGTCTGAAGATGGCAAAGTATTTAGAAAATGTCAGGACATGTTAAGGACTAAATAATAGAAGATTAACTTAAAAATAAAATAAACTCAAGATAACATTCACTATCGGGAATCTGGAGTAAAAGGAGAATGCCGTATTTGAGTGCCTTATTCACAATTTATGAGCCACCCTACCAAAAATTTGCAAAAAGCAGTGGGAGAAAAAAAAAGTAACAACCAAGGTGAATGTAATTTGGAGATTTTCCTACATTTCTGCAGGCTTGTTCTACTTTCTAATTATCTATAGAGAAACATTTTCATTACTTGAACAGAGCTGATTATCGACCTGCTCCAAAGTCAATCAAAAGTCAACAGAAAGATAGAGTGACATTTTTCTCTGTCCAGCAAGGCTAAAAAACCTGATCTCCTTGCATATGTTCATTGTAATACCTGAGCATTCTTCATGCTAACTAATTTACCTTGCAGAAGCTTAGTTCTCCCCATGTAGAAAGCTAAAAGAAACAATAATTTGCTCAAACCATGGGAAAAAAAAATCCAACAAAAACCAAAACCAAACAACAACAACAACAACAACAACAACAACAAAACAAAAAACACATCAAAAAAAACCAACTTTGGCAGAGGCAAAAGAACAGCAGTTTAGATTTTATATTTGTTTTCCACTCCCTCCTCCCCCTTTAGGCTAATTAAAGGAAACATGTTTGTTTTCTAGTTGCAGAGCACATTCAGTCATCCTACCTTAACTGAAAAAACGTAATTCATTAATCGCTTCCTTCTTTTCATCCTTCCTTCCTTCCTTCTTCTCCTTTGATTGCTTTAGTAGAGATTGCACATTCAAATCAGTAGTCTAAGTCTAAGACTACCAAATAGGAAAATTAAGGAAAGAATATAGAAATTTCATCCCCTTAGGGCATTCATACGTCTTCTGAACAGCTGAGGTGACAAACACTCTGCAGATATGACAGCCAACCAACCAGAAAGGTTACAGTAGTTGATGTGTTCCTTTTACACAATAATGATTTCCTGGCCCACCTTCATTCCCTGAAACACAACAGCACGCTTTACCTGAAGAATTGAAATGTATTTTTTCTAATAACATATTATGACTGTGAATAAATTTTTGAAGTGGTATAGGCTCTTGGCTGAAAAAGCAGAGCTCTAGCAAGTTGCCTTCCAAACCGTAACTTTTTAGAATATGGGCTGAAGGTCTGTCTAAACTGCTTCCTGTTACACACTTATTTGTGTCATGGTTTTACCCCAGCCAGCCTCCAAGTGCCATAAAACCATTTGCTCACTCCCTCACCAGCAGGATCAGGGAGAGAATCAGGGAGGTAAGAGGTGGAAAACTAAAGGGTTGAGATAAAAACAGTTTATTAGGGAAAGCAAAAGCCTCACACAGAAGCAAAACAAGCAAAGGAATTAATTCACTGCTTACCACGGGCAGGAAGGTGTTCAGCCACCCCCAGGAGAGCAGGGCCCTGTCACATGTAAAGGTTACTTTGGAAGACAAGCACTATCATTCCAAATGTTCTCCCCAGTCTTTCTTCCCTCCACTTTATACACTGAGCATGATGCCATACTGGGTCTGGAAGATCCCTTTGATCTGTTGGAGTCACCTGTCCCACCTCTGTTTCCTCCCAACCTCTCTTGCACCCCCAGCCTCCTCCCCAGCATGACAGTACAAAAAGCAGAAGAGGCCTTGGCTCTATGTAAACCCTGCTCAGCAACAAAAAAACCCCACAGTGTTATCAACACTGTGTTCAGCACAAATCCAAACCTCAAGTTAATTCTACCCCAGCCAAAACTAAAATAATTTGATAAGGGTAGGAAAGGAGTTTCACGATAGTTCAAAAGTCTTTTGCCGTTCAAATCAGAAACTAAAGATTTTTCCGGAGTAAATCCAGCTGAGTGGTCTCCATTTGAGGACAACATACTTTGGGGTGATGGTTTTTTCAACTTATGTAGTAGTTATTGAGTTGAATACAAGAGTAATTCACTGAATTGTACTGAAGATGTTGAAGTACATGTTGATTTGAGTTCTTGAAATGAAGTTCAAACACACAAAAAACATACAAAGAGGATAGCCATAATAATGGCAGGATCAAAACCAGTAATACAGCATTAAAAAGATGGAGTAATGTGCTAACTTGCTAATATTTTGTTTGAGTAATAGCTTGAAAATTGAGTGAAAGTGTACATCAATTCTTGTCAGCTCTCCTCTTCCCCTTTGCTTAACTTTAAAGTGAGCTAACCTAGCAAAGTTTTGACATGGAAAGAAGAGTTTCTGTGGCCTCTGTTTGTCCTTAGAAATGTTTAACATTGCAAGACCTGTCCTTTCTTCCCTTTCTCCTTTGTTTGTTTAAGAGGGTTTCATTGGATTTCTTGCATATCATGTCGCTTGGGTTTACAAAATATTGGCAAAGCTTTATAATAAGTAGCAAATCATTATTACGTGCTTTGGTGTTCATTGTAATACAATTAATCATCATAAATTTGCTTTGGTATATTCAAATGGATGAAACAGCTAATTTCAAAGACAGCTTAATTCAGAAAACCATCCAATTTATTATTATACTCTCACCTTTAAGGGCACAGAAAATGTATTGTGCACGAGCTACATTGAGTAGGCATTATTAGATACATGATGGACAGGATGGAATAACTAATCAGTCTAGCATTCAGTTTCATATTATTGATAATTTATTTACCACGAAAGAGTAAGTAATGAGAGCATTTAAGTTGCTTCTGCTAGAGCTATAGTAACCTTTCTAGAAAAATGGAGTGGAAAGATATGTTTGGCATTCCAATCAGACTTGGTTTAATGGCCTACTACAAAGCTTATTTATTTATTTGTTTATTTGTTTGCTGCTTTTGCTGAAGTCTCATGGTAAATTTAGTGGGCAATAAAAAACAAGGTCTGACTGCCAGCTCTGTACCACCATCAGTGAGGAGAAGTATGGCAGCTGCTCCTCTACGTGAAAGGAGGTTGGTTACATACATGTAACCACTTTGAGGCAAGATGCAGTCAAGCAGAAACTCTAGAAGGGACTCTATTGACTTCATGAATAAAGTGATTAGGCTTTTAACCATAGATTTTAGAATTATCACCTTAATTTTGTCCATGATCTTATTCAAAAAAGTTGTCTACTGATATGTTTTATTTACTTAAAAATACTTTTTTTTTTTTTCCTAGAATATCTCATCCTTGCACATCAACAAACTCAAGACAGGATTTGGAAGGAATCCTGTCTCTCTGTAAGGTTTATTCTGAGGATGGGGACCCCAATTTTACCCTCTGATTTCTTTGCAAAATTAGTACTCATATCAATCTCACTATTTCTTAATGATTCTTAAGAATTAGAGTCTGTCATTTCAAAGGTTTGTGATTTTTTTTTTTTTAAAGGAAGATAATTATGGTTCAACTACAATAAAACATAATCCTAACAAAGCCTGACTATCAGTTGTCATTTGTTTCTTTTTTTCTTTGGTTTGTTTGCTCAT
Organism: Empidonax traillii; assembly: GCF_003031625.1. NCBI lineage: Eukaryota > Metazoa > Chordata > Aves > Passeriformes > Tyrannidae > Empidonax > Empidonax traillii. Next base: position 1,617,047 of record NW_020955203.1, read on the forward strand.
TTGTTTGATTGCTGGTTTGTTGATGTAGGTTTTTTTAAGGATGTTTATTAATGCACCAGCTTTTAAATATTTTTTATTTAGTCCACACTGAGTGCACGTTGACAAGGCCTTTACATCCTTTCCCTTCCACACGTGTAGTAACATTACCAACAGTTCTACTCATACAAACCTGTAAGACAATTACAGATTTTCATATATGGCAAGAATTGTGTGATGATCCTTGTTTGTCCACCCAACTGCTAACCATGTGGTTAATTGTAAAGAAAACCCCACTAAATTAAGAACTGAAGAGGCTACTGTCTTCTTCAAATGTTCAAAAACAAGCAGAAAGCTTGCAGAGACAGGCCTGAGGCATGGAAGTGGAAAGCATACCATCAGTACTGACACCTTTCTTAGAAAAACAAAGCAAAGCAAAACAACCAATTAATCAATTAATCAGTCAATATGTGATTCTGCAGAGAAATGCTAAAACCAGGATTATTCCTCAGGGTTGGTCTCCACCATGCCAGTGATTTATCCCTGTATGTAAAGTAGACCTGAATTTGAGTCTTCAAATTTTGTGTGCCCTTCTCACATCCAGTGTTTTTTGTACACTATACTGAAAGTTTAAGAACATGGGAATCACCATGCTGAAGACTCCAGGCACTAGTTGCAATACATGCTTTACAGACTGAGGATCTATCTGCTCATATTTAAGCAAATTCTGCACAGTTAAATGGTCTTATTTGAACAAAAGAAAAGCAGAGAAGGGGTGCAATGATCTAGATAGATAGAAAGGATGGAAAAAATGTTGAAAAAAAAATCTTGCCCTTGGACTTTGATTAAATTCACTCATGATGGTAACATTTATGACAGTGAGACATAGGTTAGCTAGGGACATTTATTGTTCCCATATTTACTACCTAGTGAAGGGCAGTTTTTTTTCAGGTTTTATGTATTTTCTTCCCAATTTTACAGTTAAGGTTCACAGTGCTAACTAAGAAAAATAAATAGAAATAAAAAAAATAAAATAAATAGAAATAAAAAATAAACAAAACATTAAACAACCAAAACCAACCAGCCAACCAACCAACCAACCAAAAAACAAAAAAAAAAAAAAAAAAAAAAAAAAAAAAAAAAAAAAAAAAAAAAAAAAAAAAAAAAAAAAAAAAAAAAAAAAAAAAAAAAAAAAAAAAAAAAAAAAAAAAAAAAAAAAAAAAAAA
>NW_020955203.1:1618313-1667850 GCF_003031625.1 Empidonax traillii
AAAAAACCCACAAAAATGCTACCAGAAATGAAACAAGTGGAAAACAGAAGACAAATATGAGAATATACATTGTCTAAGATGACGTTAGTTTGCGTAATCAGTGATATAATAGGGAAAGTGAAGGTTCCTACATGGAGTGGAAATTTCAAGGTTTTCAACGCACATTTTAGCCCAGATTGACTGAGTCTCATCTCTACGTGCTGTTGAGGCCACGCACACCACGAACAGGATTAATACTGAATAACTTTCTCCATCCAAAAGGTATCGCTTATAACCTTGCAATTTGTTAAAACTTTCATCAAGAGAACCCTCAAGAAGATTACTTATTACTTCCTAAAATGTTTATCTAAGATAGGTGGACAAATGGCCTCTGGAAGGGACACTCTTCCCCTCACTTTTCACTGATTTGGATGGCCCAGTTTTGTGTATGTGTATGTGTGTATGTATAAATAATTGAAGTTAGCCAAAATATATCTCACCGTGGCCATGCAGCCAGGGAAGAAATCTCAGTTAGGAAAATGTTGAATTCCAAGTCATGCTGATAATTTACAGCAAAAACCAGAAATTAAGGACAGGTACTACCATCCTCCCGTCACAGTCTAAAGATCAGGTACCTAAACTTACATTTTTCTAGCTGTGATTTATCTCTGAGTCTGTCCTCAGAGGTTCAGGAGACAGTAAGCAAAAAGTGTTCAGGTTAACAACAGGCTGACTTCCCAACTTTGAAACTAGAAACTTTCCTCTCAGGCTCACCTGCCACTAGCATGAAGCTCTCGTTTGTGGAAACATGTCATTCTTCCTATGATTAATCTGGTAATCTCAAGTATTCTCACGAACGCACACTAACCCTTTCTATTTTCATAAGAAGGGGGCTACATCTGGGAGATTCGTTAAGATTCAAGCAGCCTCCACCAGGTTATTGATTATCATAAGAAAAGTCATTAGCATTATTGAATCCTCTTTGTTATGACAGTAATCAGCAGCTCCTTCCTGGATTACTGGGAGCATTTTTGAAAGGTTTATGGCTTACTACTGATGTAGATAAATGTTTTTAGAATCCATGGTTTTGCCTTTCATGAATAAAAAGGTGATTGAACAAAGACTGCATTCATCATTCTGTTTATCGCCCTGAAACAACAAGTGTAATTTATAAACCAATAATACTTTTTTGTAGTGTTATACACATGTTCTAAAAGAATGGATCAAATTAATGCAGGCCCTGAAAACAACGCCACCACAAGACTAATACATCCAAACCCTAAAGGGATGAAAGAATCCAACCAGCACGGTGACTTTGATAAGTGCTTTGTGGTTATTTTCTTTTGTTTTGTTTTCTAATTTTTTATTTATTTTTTCCCCCTCATTTTAGATATAAAATAATGGATCTCTTATACCATTGCAGCAATTCTCTTAACATTAACATAGGTAATAAATGCTTATCCCTGACTAATTTTTCCAATAATGATCTTAGGGAGCATACATGTATTAGAGAGCCTCTCTGAAGAGGTATAGTGTTATGTGACTTGCCTGGATGCAAAGAAATATCTAGAATAAAACATAACTCCTTCTCTGAAATCTCTTGAGAAGCATCACTAAGTACATCCCTCTGCTCCAGAAAGGAGGACTCTGTTTTCTGCTTAGACCCCTGAAAAATTCCAGACTAGAAATGAGATATGCAGCCTGTATTTTACAAAAGGGACCATTAGGTCACCAGCTCAGAATGTCCTGTATGTATCTCCCACCTCCTCCACGCTGGACTCCAATCCTCAAGTAAGGGGCTCTTAGCTAATGCAGAACATTCATTGAGGGCAGTCAAATCGCTGAAGGAAAGAGACTTGAGAAATGTCAAGAGAGGAAGGTCTGCCAGAACAGCCCAGGATCACATCTATGCCTTATCCAAGAGCATATGGTTTAGGGAGCTTCTTCTGGCAGTAGGAATTAAACTGCTCATGTTAGGATTAAATTCCTTGACTTTCAAGGACTAACCATCCAATTGCATGCTGTCCCCTGTTTGATTATTCTCATTTCTTGTAAGTCAGACTTTTTTACAGTGCTGAAAGTTTTTAATTTCTGTGTCTGGTTTGTAAGAATGAAAAGCCCTTGTGTAACTTACACTTTCTCTTTTATATAAGTGGTTTCAGGCAAAGGTGAAGTCTCTGTCTTCCTTTTGGCAGACTAGGCAAACTGATCTGTTTATGCCTCAGTCTGTAAAACTATTTTTCCGCCCTTAAATGCTGTCTCACATCTCCCTTTGTTACAGATGGTAAATGTTATATTTTATCCACAGGATCATATGAGATGGATATATCCACCTACATCATTCCAAATACAGAACAGAAGCATATACTGAATACTTCTGCCTCTTCTAAGTCCCTATTTATATTTTTACCATCTGCAACTAGCAGACGTTCTTATTTGTTCATATTATATTTTAAAATATTTTTTCTTTCATAATCACCAAGAGGTTTATTTTTTTTTTTTACTTCCCTTAGCTGACGTCTTCATTATTAAACTGGCAATCTATACTTTTTACCATGTCTTTCCTTATTTCTGAAACTTTTAAAAGACTTTCAGAACGCAGACTTTCACATCTTGTTTTAAATAAGATGACAACCTCATGAATCTCTTGTCAGAGTCTCTGTATTTTGGAATCCAATGGACAAAGTGGAATATGCTTAAATAGTTTCAATGTTTCTATTTATATTTTGGATTTGTAACTTCTGGCAGTAATTATTTTAAACAAATATTTTTCTTGATTTCAAGATAGTTTTAACAATAACTAGAAAGATATTACCAAAAAAATCAACATAGAAAGACCATAAAGTTCAGTACCTAGTAGACTACTGGTATTCTGATCAACAAAATTCTGTTTTTATAATCTGTTAAGATCTTGCATTAAATTAATGAAAGTAAAACATTTCTTCTTCTATTGCAAAACAATAGAAATTTTGGGTTCTTATGCATTTCACATTATTTTTGACATTTAAGCAAGGCACCTACAGTAACCATGACTATTTTAAGATTTTTGAAATTTTGGTTGAAATTAAAAATGTGAATTAGGTATCCTAAGTGCCATCCTCAGATGCTTCTCTTAATGGATGCACAGTTAAAGGTTGTGTTTCTTGCATGACTTTTTCTAAAGGGATTTGTCATAATAAGGAGCCTACAGGCTGGTTTTAATTTTTAAGTATGTGCAACTTGATTGTCATAGTATCGTTTCCCCTCATTTATGTTGCTTTAAAACCCTCTTGATAATCCTAGAAAATCTATTAATTGCTAATGCTATCCTGTGTAATGGGATTACCCTAAGAAGTGTTTTGAAAGAATAACAAGCAGTAAAAAGGCTTTCAAAAATATATCTCAGAAGGTTGTTCCAAACCTGTGCCAGCAAATGTAAGATTTCCCGAATTCAAGTTAATTGAGCCAGTTTTGACTAACATAGGACAATCTTTAACTAAACTAATTTTGTCACACCAACATCTCCCTCTTTCAAGATGAATTAAAGATTAAGATATGCCTGTCTGGCTAGATTTAAATACAAAGTTTGACCACTGGCATTAACAGAATTCCTGTTTACTCCTCTAGCAAAAAGATGTGGAGTTTTCCTGATCCATTCTGAAATACATGAGAATACAGTCACACTTTAGATGGTAGATATAGATTGTGCAGCACAAGCAGAGGTTCATTTGATGTTTGGAGTTTTAGATACTTCTGAGGCCAAATGAAGACTCAGCCAATCCAGAGTCCTACGGGGAAGGATTCAACTCATTTACGTTCCCTGGATTAAAATTTTTGGTATCTCACCAAAATTAGTTTTCCAGTTTTAGTAAGTGGAGGTGAAGTGGCACATGCACAGGGTCATTCAATGGTGAGAGAGAGGTATGGAAAGAGCAGTTTAGTGCAGTTCCCTCACTCTCATAGTTGTTCAAAACCAGAACTTAAAACACCTAGTTTGGACCAGGTCCTTATTTTTGGATGGTTAAACTGGGTAAGATCAGCCCCATATCCAACAATTATGACTTTCCTAATAACATATGATGCAATTCCTTTCCTCTACTGAAGCATATATGCCTAAGAGTCTAAAAGTGCACTAAATAATTACATTGTGAAACTCCTTGCTTCAGGATGCAGCGGTTATTGCAATTTTATATGTATTACAAAAATGATTGGATATGGTCATGGAAGAGAAATTCAATGAAATCTGTTAGATGCAAAGAAACAAGCTCTAGGGAAGAAAGTGGTGGCGGTTTTTTAGGTGGGTGTTTTTTGGTTTTTTTAGGTGGGTGTTTTTTGGTTTTTTGTTGTTTTGGTTTTTTTTTTCCCCTGAAGATTACTGCATCTATAAGAATATTATCCACAGTATCAGAAAATATATTTATTTTAAAATAAGATTCTTTCCTGGAATCCTATTGCATGTGTGAGAAGGGATATAAAACTAAGCAGTTGCTTTGTGTGCTCCCATGTCATTATTTGTACATTTTAAGTTCAGGTAACATTAAAGTAGTGGTGCTAATTTTGAAATTAGAATGCATAGGTCAATGTTTTTTACATAAGTTTGAGAAAATAAAAACATTTTCTGTATACTTCATCACTGGGAACCAGAAAGGAAAGATAACTTGCCTGTTTTGATTAAATAAGTGAGGTGCAAAAAATATAGTACACAAGATTTTTTAAAAATATGACAATCTTAGTTTCAGAAAATGAAAGTAGAACAGTAAGTACAAGTGAAAGCCTTATTCAAAATCTGTCTTTGTTTTCTATATTAGAGATTTTAAAGGACATCATAAGTTCTTATCCTTTGGGATAACACAAGGCAAAATCAAGAAAACTTGCACAATTAGCATGAGATGAAGAATTGCTTAGACATAGATCTTGGTCAAATAAGAGAGTAATCAGGCTCTTAGACAAATATTTGAAAATAAAAAAAAGGTTTTAAAAAATATCTGAAATTTCTTTTCTTTCCACTTTAAATGTGAAATAAAACTTCTTGATTTATTACTAAAAAAAAAAACAACCAAACCCCTCCCCCCAAAAAAAGTAACCAAAAAAACCCACAACAACAAAAAAAACCACCAAGAAAACAAAGAGAAATATTTAAAAAAAAATTATGTGATCCTAGATTATCCAATATCCCACGACTAAAGACAGTTGCACATGGGTGACATGAACCTTTTTGATCAAATTCTTTCAAGAACATTGAACAAGAGTGACACTAACTTGTTTTTTGGTCAGAAAGTCATATTTTGAATCTCTGTTTTATTCTAAACAGTGCTGTGGAGACCCTGCTTCATTTTGTCACATAGCATTTCTGTCAGTAGGTGTGCAGTACAAATAACAACCTATTACTACATGTTGCATATAAAGATATATATTTAAATCTGGATAGATTTTGCTATTGAATCAACCTTTTGTACAACATTTATGAACCCAATACACAGCCTTTCTAATTTTCTGAGCATATGTGCACATATCTTTTATACATCAGCCAAAAACACTGTATATGAATAAGGAGATTAACTGTAGACAAAATATGGAGTAGTTTGCTTTCTGTTCTTTTGATAAGCTAGTGAGAACACAGTTTATTTTATGTTTTTGCTGAGTTTGTATCAGCAAATAAATGGTAAGTTGACATGATTTGGTTAGGCAGATCAGTATTGCACTTAAGTGTAGATCTTGAAGTTAACCACTGAAGTACATACCTACTTTAACCGCAGTTTACTGTCCACTGACATTCAGATATTTTAGACCCCTGTGAATTAAAGAATGCATGTATATTTATTTTAATAAAATAAAATTTTAAAAAGGTAAATTCTTATGTAGTTTTGACTGCCAGGCAAAAGAGTACTTATTTTCAAGGATTAATTGTTTTGGTTTTTTCATTTGTTTTGTTTGTTTGCTTGTTTATATATACTATCTGCAACTTCTGCTGCTGTATTTAAGATCCTATCTCACTTGCCCAATAAGGTTTACTGGTTCAATTTGTCTTGATATATGATTAATAGTTTTGTTAATTTTCAGTTCATTATGAACCTCATCCAATTATATTTAAATCAGTTGAGTCTGGCAAAAACTATTTCTTCCCTTGCACAACTGAAAGTAATTCCCCTTGCCGCCAAACATTTGAATTTGAAGTACTGTCAGTGACTGAATTATAACATTGTATCTTTTTTAAGCTTATCTTTGAAGAAAAGATATTTCAGCAAATTTACTAAATTCCAGTCCCTACAATATAGGCACAAACAAAATGTAAGTTTTTCAGCTGAGTTGGATTGAAATTAGAAAAATGTCTGTTCTTTCTAAACTTTATGCAACCATTTCATCCATCAGGTAAATTACAACCAGTGCAGGAAATTCTCTGAATTCTCCTGTGATTAAAACACCCAGCAGAAAGCTTTCACTTGCATAAACTTTGTACTTAGAAATGCATATATATTTTTAAATGAATAAAAGAAAAAAAGGAGCAGCTTTTTTCCAATGAGAGCTATTAATATTTTATGTCTCACTGAAGAGCTGCTTCCTTTTCTCTTTCTTCTTGACACCAGAGAGGCTATTAGCTCTTTATTTTTATGTCTCCCTTTTCCTCACCCCTACCGTGCCCCATAACCCAAATAATAACAACAACAACTTCAATCTGCCTCTCCCTGGTTGGGACACCGTTCTTGCTATCTTTCCACTTTATTAACTTAAGCATTAGCTTTTTGAAGCGAGTAAAATTATAAATGACATGTAATCCTATGCTGGGTGGCAGAGGGCTGCTTTCTGAAGCCGTGATTGACTGAGGTGAACAGGGAAAGGGAAAAATTTGTTCTGAGGGTTGCAGAGTGCCAAGCGATATGTCATGGCCTCTGGCAACAAGAGCAGCATTGTATTTATAATCAGTGCAACATGCTGAGAGGGCAAATTAAGCTGCAGGAAGCCCAGCTGTGGCAGTGACATAAGGGGCCATACTTTACTCCATATCCTTTCACAGATGTTAACTTGTGCTGGAGCCACATCTCCAGCGATGGATTTCAGGTCTCACAGAATGTGGGCTCTGCTCACGGATGAGCAATCACTCCTTCTCAGCTTGTGTGGCACGGATCCTTGTATTTCACGAAGCCATTTAGTTCTATAAATCCCAGTGGCTGTCTAGGCTTATGAAAACTGTTCCAAAAGAGGTTGATAGACCCCACTGTAAATTAGGCTCTCTCTTCAAGTTGGGCCATAGTAATAAAATGAAGGTTAGTACGAAGTCAGACCCAATAAAACAAATGTCAAAATTATGTCAGCAGCAAAATATGGAACTGACACATCTTTAGGAGTTCAGAGATAAATATCTGCTGCAGGTCAGTGTCTGGATCACACAGCCTTTGAAAGAAGGAGCACAGGTTTTCTGTTCAAGTCCCATTTTTACAGTTGTAACTCATATTGAGATGAGGCTGAGGTTTGGATACACAGCCAGTCCACTTGTGATGTTTCTGCTGCACCATACAGCATGAATTTTAAACCCTTTGTTGTCAGCTACCTTTTAATCTCTGCTTCAAAACCTGAGAGACGGAGAAGTGTTAGTGGTATCCAATCTTGTGTTACTACTTGGAGAAAGAGAGGCCAGAACTCCAATAAAGCTTAAGGGAACAAAGTGAAGAAATCCCATATTTACTCAAACCTAGAAACTGGTGTGTCAGTGGTAGCTGCATGTGAAGTGACCTTAAAACTCTTTGAAAATCCCACACCTCAAAGAGACTCTTCAGCTCAACCAAAACACATTCACGTTGGTTAATTTTACATCAATGAGTCAAGATCAAAGTCCTCTTAGCTGAGATTAGAAATATTGAAGCTTGAGATATCAGCCCCAAACTGCATCAAATCCTACCTCTCTGAAGAGCTTTGGTGTTGGACACATTGTTAAAATATCAATGATTTCACCAGTTGCTTATAAAAAGAGAAAGAAAGAAAGAGAGAGAAGCATAACAAAACTGTATTTGAAAAGAAAGAATGACTAGAAATTCTTTAAATGTTGTATAGGTAAGCCAAACTATATAAATAGTATTAAAAATTAAAATTAAGTTATAAATATAAAATAAAAACCATAACACTAATAATGAAAATAAATGATAATACAATCTGGATATTTCTCATCCATCTTGGTTCAGACATGATGTTAACTAGTTGAAAATATGTTTTTTCTCCTGATATTAAGGTTCCCAAAATAATGATAACAAATCAGAAAAGAATCCAAGTGGTTTATTGTATTAGGTATAATTTTTAATGAAAAGATAAAAACCATGTATTTTAAACCCTTTCAAATAAATTTCAAAATTTAGCTATTTCCAAATAAGAGGAGAAACCTACCCAAATTATCAGAATGACAGTTTTCAGACAAAAAAAAAATGAAACTATCAGCATTTCTTGCAAATTTTTTTTTTAAAGATTACATTCTGACTTTTCTTGTGCAAATATTTTGGGTTTTCTTCAAACATTTAAATCTGTGTAGGCTTTAGCCGTTCAGTCTACTCTTATGATTGTGATGAAGAATTTGAAAAGGAAGACATTATTCCAAGCTAAGCATCTGTTAATTTTCTTGGGGTTGAACGCCTATAATCTTAAAACACCTTTCCATTACAATGTCCTTGAAAGCCTTAAGTAGGTTTTATTTTTGGTCCTTCAATTTTCCTAATTTTTATAAAAATTCCACTGAATTTGTGGCCATTAACTTGCTATAAATTAAACTTTCATGTTCTTCGGAATATGTAGTTTTGAGGCTCCAGAACATATGATATTTAAATCCCATTCACACTTCCCTTTCATGCTATCATTTGCCTCACAAGACCTACCTGGACATGTGTTCGTGTATCTGAAACAGTTAGGTTAAACTAACTTAAGCAGGGCTCGTTGTTGAAGGTGTCAGGGGCTATTTTCTTGCAGCATCTATCACACAGCACATTGGCTATACCAAATTCTAATTGTGCAGATACTAATCTATCTGCTACCTGTGCACTCTCTGGGATCAAAACTCACCTGGAAGCTTAATCATATCTGAACTTTCAAAAGCTTGGGTGAGGCAATGTTGTCTTGCATGTCAAACATGTCAGAGAAAATAAAGATCTTGTTTTATCACAAACATCAATTAACTTATTCAGATGACATTTAACCACCTCTAAAGTAATTCTATGGCTCCTACTAGTGTAGTTTCAGATATTCATCTCCACAGCAGTTTTAAGAGGCTCCAAGAAACTGTGACTTAACTTTACAGAATCATAGATTATTCTGAAGTGGAAGGGACCCATCAGGATCATCAAATCCAACTCCTGGCCCTGCACAGGACACCCCAAGAATCCTGCCATGGGCCTGAGAGTATTGTCCAAGTGCTCCTTGGACAGGTATGGTGCTGTGACCACTTCCCTGAAAAGCTTGATCCAGTGCTTAACCACCTGCTAGGTGAAAAACCTCTTCCTGATAACCAACCTAAATCTTGCTTGACTCAGCTTCGTGCTGTTTCCTCAGGCCCCGTTACTGCTGATCAGAGTGAAGAGGTGGGTACCAGACCTTCCACTTCCCCTCATGAGGATGCTGAAGACCCCAATGAGGTCTCCCTTCAGTCTCCTCTTCTCCAGGCTGAACATACCAAGTGCCCTCAACTGCTCCTCATTGAGCTTCTCCTCCAGACCCTTCCCCACCCTCATGGCCCCATGCATTTAATCAGGGCACTAAAATAAAAACGTAGCCACCTTGGTCTCTGTTGTCAGGACAGAGCATGACTAGGTGTCTCCAGAAGGTTGATTATCTCAGAGACAGGGTAAACTATGTCCTGGACTTGCCTTTTTCTCCATCAGCTATTAACTACAGTGGGAATTATACTCCAGTGCAATAGGATGGATTTTTCTGGACCTAGATGACATGTTTAAGAAACGTGAGGCACAGCTCATGATGGAAATAACCCCCCAAAACCGCTGTGTATTGCTCTGATTTCCTCTTCTCACACTGTTCTGTCTCTGTTTTTAATTTTCAAGTTGTGTTGGATTACTCAGTAGCTGAGACTGAACTGTATTTAAAGCCGTGAAGACAGTTTTTCCATATGATTCTATCTGCTTTGAGACATCCCATAATAGTGCACAACTTTGTTCCATAAATAAATCAGAAACAAATGAATACCATTCAATACGCTTTAAGCTCCATTTTTTAGAATAAATTCAATAAATATATCCATATTAAAAATCTATTAGGAAATGGTAGAGAGTGATGTTGTACAGATATTAACATGAGTAAATACACAAAAAAAGGGATAGCAGTCAACATACTAAACAATTCTGTAGGAAGATTTCTTGATGGCAATGTGTTTTGATCAATATTATTTATTTTAACTAATGCCCTGATTTGACAAACTGAAATGAAGCAGTCAACTTACACTGATATTTCCATTTCAGAATGACCTTCAAGAAAAGCCATGCATTTTTCAAACACAATAAAAATGGTTGTAAAAAGTTGATGTATATTCCCCTTGGATTGTTTAATTTTAAGATTTTTTTGACATTTTTACTTTTACAATTCCAGTCTGAATAATTCAATGTTTATTCACTCAGTGATAATATTTAAGTTGTGCCATGTCTTAGTATGGAGAATCATTTTTCAATGTTGGCATTTTAGCATTAAAAAAAAAAAAAAAACAAAAACTTTTTTCACTTTTTTTTTTTTTTATTAGTGTTTAAAGGAGAAATGGCTGAATCAGGAGGCTAAGCTCTGTAAAGAAAACCAGGGTTTCTCTCATATCTTGACATAAACTACTGAGAGTAGAAGCCTATTTTGTCACAGTAAAGATTGCCTTTGATGTTGACCATGCAGTCCATTCATCCAAGATGTATGAGGTCAAACAACGATACGCTCAAAACAGTGATGATCCACAAATTATATGAATGTTAATATTATATTAATATTGTCAATATACAGGTTTTCATGACAGTTTCAGATTTTTATTTTATTTTATTTTTTTAAATGCCATCTAGGCAATAAGAGCAGCTCCTTGAACCTTAGATATCAAGGCAGGTTTTTGATTAATTTTACCAGTGTCAATAAATAAGGACATTTACTAATTGTTGGAGTATATCTGAGGTGGTGGATTCATTTGGAAAAATTAGTTTGGTGGCTGGCAAACTTCAATATTTTTGAGGGTCCACTCAAACTGCTGATATACATGTTTTGGTATTGGTTTTTTCCTTTTAAAAAAACCTACTTTTATTCTTTTAAGTGCAAAACTTGATATCTAATTTCAGTTTAGCCACAAAAAATTTTGAGATGACAAGCTGTGGCAAGCTCCATATATCTGCATATGAGTAAGGTAATGGTTTTTTTACTTAGTCCAGACTTGAGCTGTAAAATGTAGTGTATGAAAAATGCATGCATAACTTCAAAATGAAGATAAAAAAGAGATATTGAAGGAAGAAAGTTGTAATGAGCTGTGTTCTACAAAGAAGCCATTTATGGCTCAGAAATTTGTGTACATGAACCATTGATGTCTGTGAAAACACATCAGGAAAATGTTTGTCCTAGTCTTATTTACCTCTCCAGGCAGCTGCAATTGGCCAGTGCTGGAAGTAGGACAGTGGGCTGGATATATCTTGGTGTGACCTGCTCTGGCTTCTCTTCTGCTCAGTCTTCTGCTCACTCCTTGAAGGGATCAAAGATCAGACCTTTGCTCGTTCACACCTTGGCCTCTCTGCTGTCACTGCCCACAGAGGTCTCAATTAACAGCAATTTCAGGGATAACTTGAGTGATGGGCTCCCTGATGGCTGAATTCTCGACTGATCAAAGTCATCACAGTTCCATTAACTACAACACAGCAATGCCAATTTATACCAGAAGTGAGTAAAGCCCTGAGTTATTGAAACAGGCCTGTAATCATTGCATTCATTTTAAATAGGGTAGTAAGAGGCCACTGTGATCAGAGAACAACAATATTTATTATCAGTTGTTGTGCAGGAAGAGGTTGAGGGCTGAACCCTTTGGCAGAAATGGCATTCTCTTCAACTTATTTAAATGGCACAGAACTGCAATGGGAGTGAAGAAGGAGTTTCATGAAGAATACACAGACTTCAGTAAAAGTTTGTTTAAAATAAACAAGCAAGCTGTGTTCAGATGAAAATAAGTAAGAGACTATTTTTTTTATATTCCATCGTAGCTAAAACTGACCACATTTGGATGAAAGCATGTGGGTAACCAATTAGCTGAAATACTTTACATTATTTGTTTTTGTTTACAATATTTCCTGATATGCCTTTCTTAATCCCTTCTTTGAAATGTTTTTTCACTTTTCAGTAAGAAATAAATAGGGCAAATAGCAAGTTGTGTGGATTTTTTTTCTTACTTGAAAAATAATGCTGAAGGAATAGTTTTGCAGTTGAAAATTAATGTAACCCATTATGTCCAGGAAATTTCTTCAATATATTACTTGCCAAGTCTTTGGTCCTTGCGAAGAATATAATTTTAATTTATCTCATTTTTCACTACTGAGCCAATGATTGTTTAACCTAAAGTGCCATTGTGACTAAGTAGAGAAATATCAGGGTTCTTGGTCATTTTATTGAAGCTCTGCTATTAAGTCCACTAGGTTAGCACTGAGAAACACAGAAGTTGCCACTTCAGAAGCAAAAAGTCCTAGAGAATGTAACAAGGGATGAAAACATTTTATTTGGCTTTTTTAACACTGCTTTTGAACATTAAATAGAAAATTGTATCTCTTCTATAAAACTCTGAAAGATGAATAAAAACAAGCTACAAAAATACGATAATTTTCAATTAAATGATAAGAATGTTTGGAGTTAGTTTCTTACATATTTGTGTATTTGTTATCCCTTTCATAAAACTATTATTATTGCTTTATTTCTGTACCCTCCTCATGAAGGTCTTACAATCCCTAAGTGAAAATGTGGCCCTAATGTTAACTCTGAAAACTGTAAAGTATTGTTGACTTAGTGTAGCTGGTTAGTACTTTCAAATTTCCCTTGAGGATTTAGATAAATGCCTTCTACTAAGTTTTATGGCTGGGGTCCCACTGTAGGCACTCATGATTGTGTTCGCCTTTATGTGCTTTTAGCCATTCCACTAAACCACTACACACTCAAACCAACAACTCAGAGCTATAGCTCAAGTCAACTGACAACTACAACCTGCAATTTTTGTTAATACTCTGAAATTTCTCTATGGAAATTTAACGTTTCTGATGAGATAGTTTTAAAAATATTCAACTCTCCATCTGCTGTATTAGGAATAACACTGCAGATTCCCAAATCAGAGGCAGATTCTCTTTGGAGTTGCCTTTTGCCAAGATAGATTAAAGTTCCTGACTCAAAGTAACAGAACTATATTATTCTTTCAAAGACTTTGGAACTGGCAAACAATGACTTTTTCACGATTTCTAAGTGAAGGACACACTCTTCTCATGGTTCTAGATGCTCAGCTAAAATTCAAGGTGATGAGAACAGAAAAACCTCAAGGAAAATCTTGATAGAGAAATGTGACATTTTCAAACAATCTATTCGAATAGTTTGATTGATTCTAGAAGAATTTAATAATCTAGTGTCATGAGTTTGCCTTTTTCTTGTAGCTCAGCATGGCAAAGATTTGGAACTAATAGCTCAAAAATGTTTGCCAGGTTCTTTCTTACCCAGCCCTGTGCATTAGGTGGACGGATTTTAAGGATGCAACTCTTTGCTGTCTTTGCAATCCACCTGTACAACAGAGAAAGAGACTGATAGTTAGAGAGTCTTCACAACATCTTGTTGTCCAGCTCCTGTGCACAGCATAAGAAAACCTACTAAAAGAAAAGAAAAAAAAAAAAACCAACCTGAGTACCAGTGGCATTAGACTTGAATTAATGAGAGTTGAAACAAGGTTGAAATCAGGTATGGCCAGAAAATTATTCCAAATAAGGTGAAAAAACCATATTCACTTTTGCAAAAGGATTTTGTGTGTCTAGGAGATTTCCTAGAGAATGAAAGATCCACCCCAATTCTAGGAACAGAATCCTTTGCTGATCTCCAGGGCAGCACCAATATGAAGGGGACTATCTAGGTTTGCTCTGGACATCGATTTGTGTAAAGGCCACATATATCATCTGGAGAAAGGGGAGATGGTACAGGTCACAATCTTTTTATTTCTTCTTATCATTAACTGGAATTAACCTTTTTTGTTACCAATCAAAAAGAAAACCATAAATAATGATACATAAAATAAATTACATTTATAAAAATGAAGATATTTGAAAAATAAGGGGAGATAAAGAGCTAAAGAGCACTTGCTCTTATTTCCTTCATGTTCTCCTGGAAATAAATAAGCAAATTTTAAAGAATATATAAATGAAAAATGAGCAGAAGAAAGGAAGAAAATCAATGACAGTGAGAAAAAGAAAGAGAGAGAAAAAGCAAATATACCTAAACATTTGATGCAGACTTTCAAGGCCAAAAAGGAATTTAGCAGCCTTTCAGAACAGAAACTGTGATGAAATTTGATCTTTAACCACACTAAGTCTTAGAGGTGCCTTTTTACAATAAGAGCAAGAAAATGCAAATGAATTTAAGTCAGATGAAAATCTTTGATTATACAATGCATTAGTCAGATCCACAGTTAGATTACAGTGATCAGTTCTGGTCATCACATTACAACATAAAATATTGAAACACTTGACAAGGTAAAGAGACAGGAGATGAGTTTGATCTTGGGCTGTGATTATATTGTATTAATGACTTCCTATCATATTGCTGGCTTCTCCATCTTACCAGAGAAACACCACTTCCTAATTGAGTAAGAAGGCAGTGAAAACAAGCAGAATTTTAAAAACTGCTATTATTATTATTATTGCCTTTTCAGCATTCCTTTTCTTAAGCTTTATGCTTTGTCCTTATTTAAAGAAAAGGACATTAAATTAGGCTGTATATTTCAATTGGGATACTGTGATTCACTGATCAATAAAGCTAAACAAGAGTAGAGCATTACATATGCAAGATATTCAGTCAAAATATCTCATGCTGCGTCCCAGGAAGAAGAAGCCATGCACAAACACAATAGAAGGCAGCTTTTAAAAATGAAGACACTGTGCCAAGGATATAATTCCATTCCCTGATAAAGTTACATCAAGTGACTTGGTTACTGAAGCCTTGGTAAGTCACACTGGGAAACGTGTAGTGCCTAATTTGTTTTTATCTGTGACCCTGCCATGTTGTCCTCTCCCATTCACCTATCAAGAGAAAAAAAATGGATCATGGGGTAAGGCATACCCTAAGTCAAAGGTAGCAAAAACAATCTTTAGTGCTCTAAGGATTTTTTACTGTTGATAAGAGAACAAGTAGGTGACAGTCTCAGCAGGAGTTACTCAGCCCACCTTTGAGAATCTGCCCTATATTAAAGCTCCATGTGCTGTGATTCTACTTGCCATGAAATTTCTAAGAAAAATCTCAGCATTAAACCAGAAAAATAACATTCTGAGTCTTCAGCTCCACTACCCTTTTTGTGGACAATCTCCTACTACTTTTTAGTCTTTAGGGCTGCAAGA
The DNA here is from genome assembly GCF_003031625.1 of Empidonax traillii. Taxonomy (NCBI): domain Eukaryota; kingdom Metazoa; phylum Chordata; class Aves; order Passeriformes; family Tyrannidae; genus Empidonax; species Empidonax traillii. The sequence continues at coordinate 1,633,835 of NW_020955203.1, forward strand.
GGATCCCGGTAGTACCAATGCTCTTAGACGGTAACATACTGGTCAGAGGAATACATCAAAATAAACAGATGAACATCCTCATTTATACTCTTTCGATAAAAAGGGAATTGGATTAATATTTTTCTGGAAATAGAATACCTGAGAAGCTTTAGAAGACTGTGAAATCAAAGCTCCGACTTGGTCAAAGGGGATTTCAATGATGTCTTTTTTTTTTTTTTTTTTTTCCCAAGACAGCTATTAGAACCTGCTATAATAGTTAGAGAAAAGTAATCCAGATCTGAAAATTATTGTGTTGCATTGGGCATTTTCATCATGTATTAACCTCTTTTTCTTATTAACCTCTTCTCAGCCACTTCTGCTTAACTTCCCCATTTTTTGAGGAAAAGTTATTTTCCTTTTACTCTCATAGGAAACTGGACTCTTATCCTTCAAAAAGAAACAAAGATTTTCTTCAACAAGAAAACCTTCGCAGCATAATATGTTTCCTATTCTTCTTGAGGTAGTTCATCAAAATAATTTGTAGTTCCGTTGTTTATGTAAGATACAAAGTCTTCATAATGGGAAACAAAAAACATACAAAGGTTAATGTTAATCTTGTGGGTATCAGTCTCTGTTCAATAGGCAATGGAAAAGCCTATTGAAAAAGAACCTCCAGAGGGTGATTTGGAATGCTGTCTGGACTCGGAATTGTCCCATAGGGAGAGATAGCTCTCACCATCACTGTATAAGAAGGCTGGGAATTAACCATACTAGTCTATGTGAATAGCTTATGTTGTTCCCAAAATGGGGAGACAAAGCAAGAAAAAGGACAAACAGAGGGAAAAAAAAAAAAAAAAAAGAAGAAAAAAACAAAACCACCCACCATAACAGAATACAATCAAATGGATAAACTAACCCTTCTCCCTATGCCTTATGTTCAAAGATACTTAGATTGCAAAGTCAAGCACTTAAACACAAGTAAATTCCTGTCAGAGATCATCTCTAGCTGATTTAGCTATCTAAAGTTACTTCTTGTAGCAGGGAGGAGATGGATTTTCTAGGACCACCTGATGAGGTAGGATACATACCGGCTAAAGTAAGGGGTTTTTATTTCTCAAGGCCATTGCTCAGGGTGCAGAGAAACCACAGTGGAAATCAGTCTTACTTATACGGATTGATCCCTAATAACCAAAAGATGATCCCAGTGAGGATAATAACAGTGCCCCATCACAGATTTACCAAGGAGTTAAGAGTACTGAGAATTCTTCATTTTGAGTATTGTGAAAAAGCTCATTTGTGTTGCAGTTCCGTCACTCAGCATGAGTGAAATCAGTGCATAACAATCTTTGTTTATTCTAACTGAACTTAGTAGATTTCTTTATATTCCTGATTTTATTATTATTTTTGTCTTTGTCTGTTATAGCTACAACCGTTGTCATTGCTTGTTTGCTTGGTTTTTTTTCCTTCACACCGAACCTCACTGGAGTTCTGCAATAACAACTGAAAAAAAACCCCACATACTTTTGAAATATCGTGTTTCATATATTATTTCTGAGAGTGTTACATTTCAAGTTTTCTTTTCTGGGGAAAATTGTAATTCATAGTCTTACCCTGCAAAGAGAGGGAAAAAAATTCTCACAAAGGTAGAGAAACAACAGGCAGCCAAGCAGTACGTTAGATCCTTAAGATCCAGAAACAACAGGCAGAAAGCAGTACAGCGGATGTTTAAAATCCAAAAACCAGCAAGTGGTACAGTGGGTCCTTAAAACCTTTTCAAGCACAATAATTCTCTCAGATTTAGTTTATTGTCACCTCTGGCTTTTTTTGGGTATGTAGGACTGGAGTATATAGAACGGCAATATTTGAACTCACAGGAGAGTGGGCTCAGGGGGAAGAAAGAGTAAACACTCCCTCTTGTCCTACTGAGTGTTGCTGCACTTGTACAGGGGATTACAGCAGAGACTGACTCAATATTACACCCAGTGAGGAGCCATCTGGGCTCCAGCCTGAACTTACTCGTCACCTCAAGAGTCTGTCCAAGCACAGATCAGTAACTGAGCTCCATGGGGTAATTTTCTGCCTCAGAGTGGCAGGCAATAGGAAACAATCGTTCCCATCCAGCGTTCCATCATTTCCACAGTGTCCTTGTAGGTAGTGGGGCACGGTCCTGACCCTCAGAGTAGAGAGTTATAGGTCCCCAAAGTTTTGAGGCAGTCTGTAGCACATACGCTCAGCGTCTGTGAGCTGTCTCCTGTTGCTTTATTTCTGCCACGAGTCCCACTGCAGGCATTTGACTCATGTATAGAAGCTGCAAGGCACAACTGGATAGGATACAATCCAATAAAACAACTAAACAAACCAAAGAATATAACAGCAGGAGAATAAATATTCCATGGAACTTGTGCCAAGGTTACATGTTTAACAGTTTTCCACTTTATTGTCAATTATTTGAATCTCATAGAGTGAGGGCAGACATTTTTATAGCACTTTCTGTTTAGCATTGGACATTTGAAGTGGCACAGCAGAAAGGAAGGTGAGATTTTAGCTATAAATTGTGTTTTGCAATATGAAAGCTGCATAATAATGAATGATATAAGTTTTTTTCGATTTCCATTTTTCTTCTTTACCCAAGAAAGGACCAAATCATTTTGAAAACACATTAGAAGTCAATGACAAAGTAATAGAAAATGCTGACATTTGGAAATATCTTTCTGAGAAAGTTCTTTAAGTGCTAGTTTTCAGAATCTATTCCACCCATGTAGATAAACCTGGAGGCAAGGAGCACAGGTGATGTCCTTCATACTGATTGAAAAATCGAATCTCATTAATATGAAAAGACTAGCGGCTAAATATTTTTTTCATCACCAGAATGCTAGTATTCTTTCAGATTATTATTTAGTAGTATTATTATTGATAATAACTATCAGTGATATCTTCACATTTATGTAGTGACTTTTCTCCCAGAAGGTCCCAGTGCCTGGACACCAAAAATCACTTCCCTAATCATGGGGATGCAGCCTTGATTTTTATCTGTGACCTGTGATGCTGCACAGCAAACAAGGAGACAAATCTCATGAATACTAAAGCATTTTGTGCAATTCAATTTGCTCATGTGAGCAAAATCTTCAGTTTCAGACTTTCATACAAAGTGAAACAGCTCAGCCTAACTTGGAGAAGTTCAGAAACTTCAAGATGCATCTTCCTTATTAAAAAGTTAAGCTTATACTTAAATATACATCTACCTGAGCTGAGCTTTGCTATCAAAAAATTTGCTGCTGAGTCACTCATGTCCTTACCACATATTGAAATGAAGGAATACCCTCCAGGGCATCCACAGCCTCAGCCTAAAGTCAATACCTATGTGATCTGGCATGAAGAACCCGCTACATTCTCCACTGAATGTATAGGAAACTAAGCAAAATTAATTATTCAAACACAGAGATTTTAACAGTTTAAAGCTAGTTCAACTGGGTCTTACGTTAGTATAATGCTCATAATTCCTGTTTAATGACTACAGATCATATGTAGGACACTTCACAGGGATACACACACACACGTGTGTGCGTGTGCATGTCTATTTGTGCAGACATTTATAGTGATTATAAATATCCATGCCTAAGACATCTATTAAAGTACTTCAGAAGATTGCTTCACACAAATTACTCACTTTGGAAAACCTAAAACTTTTCCCAAGTGTCCTATCTGATGAAAAAGAAATATGCAAATAACTGAGTAATAAGAAAAAAAAAAAAAAAAAAAAAAAAAAAAAAAAAAAAAAAAAAAAAAAAAAAAAAAAAAAAAAAAAAAAAAAAAAAAAAAAAAAAAAAAAAAAAAAAAAAAAAAAAAAAAAAAAAAAAAAAAAAAAAAAAAAAAAAAAAAAGGAAAACAAATAAACAACAACAAACCAAAACAAAACAAAAAAGAAAAAACACAACCAAAAAAAAAAAATCCCTCAACACCATAACATGACAAGAAAAATATATATTTATAATTATAGATATCCATTTGTTAGCTAGATTTAATTGGCTGAGGTATTAAGAATAATCAGCTGATGTGAATGTGTAACCTTTTCAAAACTTATATTTTATAATGAAAGCTTTTTTCTTTTTTTTTCTTTTTTTTTCCACTACTGTCTGAATAAGAGCTGTTGCTATTGCTCAAGGAAAAATACGTGATTCATGAAGGAAAAACCCCAGCACAATAAGGAACTTGAAACTGAGTGTTGTTTCCATTGAACTGTGAACTTGAACTTGAATGCAAGTCTTACGCCAACTTGGCTGTAGTTGTCACATGAACTTCCCATTTTGTAGAAATATTAGAACATGGGAAAAAACACTGAAAACACCTCTGTGCCTGAAGGAAGAGGGCAGGCTGCATGGAATAGGTTTGGAGAAACAAACAAACAAACAAACCAGAAGTAAGAGTACTTATTTCGTTAAAATAACATGCAGCTTAAAAACATTGTTCTTCAAAGCTAGAAGGCTGAATCTTCTGAATACTACTAGAAAAGACTTCCAATGGAAATCTCAATTTTGCAGATTTATTTTATGTATATAAATACAGATAGGCATACAAGCACACATCTTTAACAGTAAAGTAGAAAAAAAGAAGTAGCCAACTCAGTTAATAATAATCCTTTAATGTTTTTGTAACACAGTATACTTACAATAAGAAACCTGTGGACAATTCCTATATGAGCAGTCCTTTAGTGGTTAAGAAAGCCCTTATTTTTAGAAAAAGCATGACCTACGGCAAGATTAAGGGAAGGAATTAAGAATGGCGAGGCTAAAGTCAGGAGCAGGTGACATTTAGGGCTATATTTGTATGATAAACTTGCACAGCGCCCTGAAACTTCCTTTTTGAGGCTACCATGGATGGTCTGACTAAACCTCTGCTGTGAGCTCCCAGTAATCCAAAAGAGTAACAGCTCAAATCACTTTTATAGTACACCTAATGTATGCACATCCAGGATCACTCTTTGGCATTTATAACAGTGGTAATGGAACAACTGTGCAGTGAAGGGCTCCATAATGTTTCAGAGCAAGGTGTAATGCTGAGACTGCTTACTAAGGAGCAATTCTTTGGAGGAAACCATCCCATGAGCATTACCTAAAGTGTTTCTGCATCTGTCATTGTTTAATTTGCTACGGTTGACTTAGAATTTAGGACTGTTCTACTAATACAGCAGAACTGGGAGGAGCTCACGGCTACGTGGTGACTTTGACCAGGCCGCTCAGGAAAAATCCTTGATGTGAGATTTGGTATGAGAAATAAATTATGTTGCAGAGGGAGTGATGGAGAAAGAACCACAAGTTCCAGAGATTCATCCTATTTTGAGCAGACTTCTCAACAGTAACCTCAGATCATCATGTGTTGAGGGCTATGTACAGGAGAAAGAAAAATGGAGTCTTGGGGCTCTTTTGGTGTCCAAAGAATGCCGAGAAAGAGAAGGGCAAAGCGAGCAAGACATTCAGAAAGTACAGAGGGCAGGAGGAAAGTCATCTGAGGAAACTGTGTTTTGCCAGAATGGGATATGTGCTGGTGGGGTCCTGTTGTGGTGGGCCACCATAACCCGTAGCAGTACCACAGGCTAAGGGCAGAGTGGCCAGAAAATGGTGCAGTAGAAAAAGACCTGGGGGTGCTGGTCAAAAGTAGCTAAACTTGAACCAACATTGGGCCCATGTGGCCAAGGACGTCAACGGTATCCTGGCTTTTGTCAGAAGTACTGGGGCCTGCAGGACCAGAGCAGTGACTGTTCCCCTGTGCTGGGCACTGGTGAAGCCACACCTCGAGTCCTGAGTTCAGTTTTGGGTCTTTCACAACATGAGAGACATGGAGGTGCTGGAGCATGTCCAGGGAAAGGCAGCAAAGCTGTTGAAAGGTCTGGAGCACAAGTTTGATGAGGAACAGCTAAGTCAGCAAGGGATGTAAATTTAGCCTGGGGAAAAGGAGGCTCAGGTGACCTTATCATTCTCTACAATTTCCTGAAAGGAGGTTTTAACAAGGTGTGGGTCAGGCTCTTGTCCCAGGTAACAAGTGACAGCACAAGAGGACCTAGTCTCAGGCTGTGCCAGGGAGGCTAAGGTTGAAATTAGGAGAAATTTCTTCACAAAAAAGTTGTTAAATATTGAAACGGACTGCCAGGGAAGTGGCAGAGTCACCATCCCCAGAGATGTTCAAGAAATGGCTGGACATATTATTATGTTCTAGTTGACAACCTTGTTGCAGATAGTGGTGGACTTGATGATCTTAAAGGTCTTTTCAAACCTGATTCTTTTGATACTGTGATTCTGTGATGATTTCAGGGGTAGAAAGAGCACCAAACTCACACTGAAATCTATTGGAAACGTACTGGCTCTCATCAAAGTAAAATTTTGTGGCTTGTTGATGGACAATTTACCAATAGCTGCTTTCCAACTCAGCAGCTATTCAGATAAACAAATTACAACAAGATAGGAGGGGTAAGAAATAGGAAGAAGAAAGCAGAGTTCACAGGCAGTGCTGAGAACACGACATATTATTCTGCTGATTGTTCCTTTAAGCATGGATAATCATGTACAATGATGTATTCATTTTAAGAGGATTCTCCATGTGGAAAATGTTCTTGAAAGGTTTAAACACCGTGAATGATCCAAAACTCATCACAGTGTCATGGGAACAGGGCAACTTAGAAAGCTGCTGTAAAAAAAAAAAAAAAAAAAAAAAAAAAAAAAAAAAAAAAAAAAAAAAAAAAAAAAAAAAAGAAAAAAAAAGCAGCAAGAGGGAGATTGCAAAGGAGGAGAGAATGTTGCAGTTTGATGCAGACATACAGTCTTGACTGATGAAGTGAAGGTTAAGCCATCTTTGGGACAGAGGAAAGCATCTTTCAGGATGTTCTCTTTGAGTGATTAAAAGTATGGTTAAACTGGAGTGTCTGCAAGTATGAGAAGTAAAATCTCCAAGGACAAAACCTGGCAAAACAATTTGTGTTATTTAGGAGATGTCCTGAGGAGGAGATGTAAAAGATTCCAAAGCATATAGATCATAAAGCTTCCTGAAATTGGCAGGTAGAGTTCAATTAAATACCTTACCCTTTTTCTATCAGTCTTCTCTCCTCTATTCCCACTCCTCTTTTATTTTTTTGTTGTTTTTTTTTTTTAAATCCCCTCATTCTTCCCAATTTCTTCCTTTTTTTTTTCCCCCCCTTTTCTTTTCTTTTCTTTCCTTTCCTTATCTATCTGAAACCAGACTGGGCAGAATCAGTCATGACAGCAGCAGCCCTATGCAGAAGCCAGAGGCAGTGAGAAGACGAACACTATGGAGTGAGTTCATGAACTGCATGAGCAAAAGACACTCAACTTACACTCAAAAGACAGTGTTTTCCTGATCAGGTGTGCTTGAGGAGGTCATCACTTGTCTGAGGAGCAGACATGTCATATTCTTTGCTCAGACTGTTCCACCTCAGCTGGGCTGAGTTGGGGGGAATTTCTTGTAAGTTCCCTGAAAGAAAAAATCATCCTATTATTTTTAAATCAGACCCCCGGCCTGAGAAACTATAGACCAATGGGTTTAAACTTAAGAGTAAGAGAGGTTTTGGAACACACTTTGAAAGAAAATATTAAAGATAGAAAGATAAGAAAGAAAAAATAGATGGGTTTACCAAAGATAGACTGCCAAACTGAACTGATACCATTCCATGATAAGATAACTGATTTTTCTAGACAAGTGAAATTTAATAGATCTAATCTTCCTGGAGTTCAAGAAAACATTTAATATGGTCCATGCTAGAAATTGTTATCAAAGCTAGAGAGGATGGGGATTAGTTAAGGAGTTAGTTGGGGAGCTATAGATGTGTAAGGAGCTGGCTGGTAAATTATTAGGGAAGGGCAACAGTGTTCTTGATCAGATAGGCTAGAACCACTGCTCCCTTTTCATTATTTGGAAGTAGGAGTGTGTTATTTCAGACTGCTGGTGACACATAGCCGGATACTTTGTCAACCTAGAAGGAATCAGGGTGCTGCAGAAAGTAGAAAAAGAAAGAAGAAAGTAGAACTAGAAATAAGCATATTAAGAAAAGCCGTATCTTGAATTGAGGCTCAAACATGTCATTTGTGGTCTATATTCAAAATTCTAAGGAATAACAGAAGAGAGAAGAAACAAGGAATATAAACTGTGTGTTTTAGCCAATCAGAAGTTGTGGATTGCCAACATGAAGTGATGGTGATGATGATGATAATAATAATAGTTGGTAGCAGTAGTAGTATATTCAAAGGAAGCATAGCTGCCATTTTACAAGTCAATTGGTGACTTTGTGCAGTTCCCTCATTCTGTTTTGAACAAAGGTATTATAAAAAAGTAATTTAGATTAAACTAGAACAATTATTTGGGAGTGAAGAATATGTCCTTTGAGAGAGGAATAAGATAGCTCATCTGTTCGACCTGGGGATATAAAATAATATATAATATAAAAGTATACTTTTTTCTCTATATTTATACATTGAGATGAGAATATTGGGGTGGTTAAGGAGATGTTATGCAAGCTAGAGCCAGTGTTGCTGCAAGAAAATGATCATGTTAATATGTTCACAAACACTATGGCTGAAGATTACATTTCCAGAAAGAGAAAGATGGTTGCCTGGCAGGAATGGCTGCAGAAAGTCAGGATCCTGAAAGTGAAATCTCAAATATAGGAACAGTCCTGACAAATGTGATGAATGATCTGTCCCTTACTTGTAGCTTACTTTGCTGGTACATTACACCTCCAGTGTTTGGTAGCTAGTGGGCCCTCACAGGAAAGAAGCTGAACAGCAGCACATCACCATGTTAGTATACAAACAGTGTATAATCAGCTGAGTATATGGGTTGAAAGATGAAAATTCACCCAGAGACTTGTAACCACCTGTCTTCACTCTCCTGGCACTGTCACCACACCTGCAGATAGGTTCTGGAAATTAAATTTTTAATTGTTACGTACTGCATATAAACAGCTGGAGTCCTTTGCTCTGCTCTCCTCTGAAGCAATGAAATCACAAGAAAATTACACTAGGTTTGAATCATTGTCGCCAGTTAGTAAAAGGAGAACATAAAATCTAGAAGCTGAGACACAAAACATGAGATAAATTCAGATGCTGTAGAAATGGTAGGGGATGGGAAAAAAAATCATATTAAACTGAGATAAAAAAGGACAAATAAAGGTTTCTGTAAGCTTTACTCCAGGGTATAACAGCAATGCTACTGTTTTCAGACTATAACCTTTTCTGAGATAGAAGGTAGTCAAATACACAGGTTCAAGTCTGTTTGTTTTCAGCCTTCCTGTGTGACTCCAAGCCAGCTGCTGCAGATAAGGTACACAGGGAAGCAACTGGATCCTCCAGGTTCAGTACCTTTGATAATTCTCAAGCATCTTTCCAGCAAAGTGATTTGGAAGCCAAGTGTCAGGTCTGCAGTCTACTAGAGCAGGAACTTTATATGCAATAACTTACAAAGCCCATGTGCCCAGCAGGCAGCAGAGCAGAGCTAGTCAAGAGGAAAACTAACTCCAGGAAAGTATCTAAATTCTCATCCCTCTCTAAGGTGAAAAATGTCTGAATTGACACTTCACATCAGCAATCTGCCCAAGATCAGAAAACTGGGATATCTCCTGATAGAAGATGGCTGATGGAGAACCTGATGCATTGACATGATCTGTCTCCTACTGCAGCATAAAAGTCTGCAACTAGTAAGCACAAACACCACACAGACCCACAGAAGTTTCTGTTAAACCCTGCTCAAAGGGTCCTGATGGATTAATACTGCACTCTTGGGCCTTATGCCGATTGAACTGTTGACTACAATGCTAATTCCAGGACACATCAGGTGGGAAATTTTTGCGTGCTTCCTTTTTGCTTTATGAACACTCAAGGAGTATGTGATCCTTAGCCAAAAGAAAGCAAATATACATCATCCACTATGTGGAGGATTCCATCAATAACACATTATGGAATCAAGTTGACTATGGTGTAGAAGAGTTGATCCACACTCACTGCACTTAAGAAAACAAACTTAGAGGCACCAGAAAAAAACAATTTAGAGTGAGCTTAACCTTGTTTTATAGTACAATGTTTATAACCCCTCCAAACTATAAACCCCTATAGATTCTTGAAATTAACCAATGTTGCAAAATTCTGAATTCCTTTCTGTACCTTGAGGACATGAATCATTTCCTGATAACAGAAAGCATTTCAATACTCGTCTCCTTGCACTTCAGCCCCTTACTCTGAAGAGCGGCAGAAGAAAATAACATCCTACTTCATAAGGATGTTGTGTAGAGAAGCCTATAAATTACTGAGATCTGTTTTGGTACAGAAAGGTCATATATGTGTGTGTGTCTGCATCAGGGGTAGCTAGCTAGAATTGATTGCTACATGAATAAACATTTACAGCTTCAGGCCCTGCAACATTGTCCCCTCTCTCTCTGCTCTTGTCTATAAGTTTCTAAGCGGTCGTGTCCTGCACGACTCTTTGCAGACTGTATATTGAAGAGGGCAAACTCTTGCTATTCTTCTGTGCTGTGCACTAAGCCCTTTCTGCCCCCATTACTGTTTGATCTTTTACAAGGTTATCCTGGTATGAATTATAGGATGTAATTAAGGAAGATGGTTTTAATCCTTCTCTTTGTAAATGTACAATCTATTTATACAAGAACCAGCTACATGATACTGTGAATTTTGTACAGTCTATAGCTGAGGGTGACCAAACCAATTTCTCTGGGTAGAATAAATCCTCCTTATCCTCACCCTTCAAACTTCAAACCGAACTTTATCCAAACATCATTTTCTCCAATTTAGAAAAAACTTCATTAATTTTTAAGTTTCATTTTCATGTGAAAATGTAGTAAAATATACTGTTCTTATGCTATTTTCAACCACGACTTGAAGTAGAGAGTTCCAGAAATACCGTGAGGAAACTCAGTCCTGGACTGATCTCCAAGCAAACCTGCCTGGATAAATTCATAAATGGAATTCAGGTGATATTTCTGGGAGGACCTACAAATGCAAGGGTGCACTTTGCGTGGTACCTACAAAGGTCTGGGCAAGACATAACAATAAGAGGTTACACCAGAAAACACAAATCACTGGTCTCTTAAGCAAAGTATGACTGAGCTAATCTAGTCTGCAATATTTTGGATAGTGACACTAGTTGGGCCTAGATTTCTGAGCAAGAGAATTCTGTTGTGCTCTACACCACTCTGTCCCCAAGGGTTCACAGTGAGTGATATATCTCTCAGTCTGTATATTTAATCTAGTCCTGCCCTGTGCTGGGGTTTCATTGCATGGAAATTAGGCATTTTTGGGGATGACATATATGCCCTAGTCTCGTCCCGACAAGCAGTCAGTGTACCATCAAAGTGTGCACTTCAATAGAGTTGTTCCTTCATCCTCCAGTGTATACAGACACTGCAGTAACAATTGAACGTAACTTCTTGCAATAACATTTAGAAGCATCATCCCCATGTTAGGCATTATAAAACAATGGGGAAAAAGAACTGTGCCCCCAGACCTTCATTTTCACACAAAAAAGGTAACACTGAGAAGGAGACAGAACAGTGGGAAGTGGTTTCGAATCCTAGGTTGGCATCTTGCCCAGGCCATTTAACAGCTCTATTTGCACCTATTCTCTATGTTATTCTTTTCTACCTGCACTACTGTGTAATAATGAGGGCTGGGAGTGCCCAGGCCTTCATCAGCTTGGCTCTTCAGCCAGAGCTGCAGTGATCCCATCTCTGACAGAGTGGAGTGCAGAGGGATTTGTAAAACACACACATTACTGTGCTACATTTTCCACTAGATCAAAGAAAGTTTGTCCAGGGTGTCCCGAATCCTTGACACAATATATGACAGACTAAAACTGAAGGTTTGTGCAGCAAGAAGCTGTTGTGCTCCTGCTCAAGCCGTGACAAAGAACATGTACAGACAGGGCTGGGCTGGCTGGGGACTGATATGCTGCTGGTGAATGCTGAACATCTGCTAGAAGAAAGAAGGATGATGCAGTGACCTCTACCTACCTAAATCCTATAGAAATGAATTCTGGGATAAGTCCAGAGAGAAATTACTGATTCTGACAGAATTATTCTTGATGCATACTCATGTAACTGAAAGCACAAATTGGTCCAACATGTAATCTGCTTTGGGATGAAAGGCACTATTTAAATGGAAGATGCTATTATTATTATTAATTATTATTATTATTTCCTTTCTAGGGCTAGTGAAGCTCATCGCTTTCATCTTCAACAAGATGGATAGGGTGGAAAGAGAGTGATCTTTTATTTCTTTAATGATTAAAAAAATAAATTAATAAGATATAAGGATGTCATTCAAAATAAATGTCAGTGGGAAAGTGGGGGAGAAAAAAAAAAAGAAAACAGAAAGGGGAAAACAAAAGGAAACAAGAAACCAAGCAAAACTGAAGTAGATTTGACCTCAAATGAGCTGAAATTGAGTTAAAGTTTACTACTGAAGTCAGGTTTCCCTTGGGGGTTAGGCTGCCATTTAAGCTATTTCTTCTCTTTTTCTTCTACAGTATAATTCCCCTAATACAGTGCTATAGGTCAAAAAAAAAGCTCTACTACAGCTGGGCTCCAATTTCCATTTACTAGCATGAAAAACCTACCCTTGTATAAAAGAGCTTAGTATTATTTTGTGGAAAAATTGGCTCCTAAATACTACCTTACAGAAGAAGAAGATAACCTGGTAGTCTGAAGCAAAAGCTACTTCCTCAGTGCATGAGCTCTTGACAGATTATTCTCCTGAGTCTGCTACAAACTCACTCTGTGCCTCTTCATCTGAACTTTGTGCTCAAAAAAAAGGTGCTCTCAGTATATCTGGTTAATTTTTATAAGGTGACTGTTATTTTTATCTTCACCTTTCCTTATGTTCTCTCCCTCCTTCTCACCTCCTTCCCCTTCACACACAGTCACACACAAACCCATCTCTTCTGTGGAGATGAAAAACCACACAGATTGATGACTGATTGGACTCTGCCAGAAGCATAATTAAGCAGCTTTTAGACCCGATGTGGATAATGAAAGAAAGGAGAAAAACTGACACTAATCAAACAAATAAACAAAAAAATATACCAGAAAACTCCACATATATGCATTCTCTCAGCTATGATACTTCACAGTGATACTTTTAACAGCAGGTGATAGGAAGCTTCAGACAGAAGAGTAATTTTTGAGTTGATGGTGCCCCTTTAAAGACACACATGGAGAATATATACCCCACTGTGCTGGCATCAGCTTAATTTTTCCTTACGTTTCCTGCTCTGAAAACCAGTTTGCTGCTGCCATGGCATAACTTCTGGCAGGATATTTGTGAGTGAAGGGAACTAACTAAATTTAAAACTGTGTTTATAATCACCTTTTGCTGCATTTCAATATCCTTTGGAAAAGGAAAGCTGAAACATCCACACTCTACATCTGGAACTTTTCTGATCTGTATCTTCCTGATAAGTTCAACTAATTGGTCTTCTTTTGGGTTCGCTCACTTGCTTCTTTTGCTAAGATTTCTTTAAAAGATTGGTAAGGGCATACTAAAATCAAAAGTGTATTGAGAACCAAAGAGACAGGCTTTCTCTTTCTGGGTCTCATATATTTCATTGCAGCATCTTTTTACTGCTCTGTTTTTCCTGATATCTATTGCCTTCTGAGTTAGGCCCACATATTGCTTCAACTGAAGGATCAGAAATACTTCCCTTTTGAACAGAGGGCTGCAAAATCACAAAGTATTGTGCTAAAGAGACGAGAAGGTGAGAGGAGGACAGAAAAGAAAAAAAAAAAAAAGTTCTGTTTACCTTACTTTCTACCTCTCTGTAAAAATCACATGGTCTCACAGCATTTCAACGTAGGGCCTGGGAAATCAGCAGAAGCAAACCACTCGAGATCTGGTGCACCTGGAAACAAGCCAGGGTTCCAAATCCTAAATGTCCTTCCTATCATCTCGTTTCTCTGTGTAATGGGAGCAATAACATCAATGAACTTGTGATCCATCCCCAGAAGTCAGCTGGGGATGGCTCCACTGCCTGCCCAGAGCTGGTGGAGGAGTAGTTATTTCTCTCCTTCAGCTGGAGAGAGGTGAGTCTGACTGCAGCTGGAATGGAATGCTCTGCCAGCTGCCAGCTAATGGCAGTCCTGCTCATGTACATTACCTTCTTCCTTGTAAATTTTCTATTAACCTTGGGAAAAAGGGTGAGCTGGAAGAAAGCTTAATTTGATGTTCTGTTTACAATTTACAAAGACATCACAGTAATACCAATGAAACAAGTATAATTTTACATGTAACTGGGGTCAGATTTACAACTAGCAAAGCCACTAGTACTGATAGGTAAAACACACACTGAGTTCTGGGTTAAGTCACCTTCCTGAGACACAGAATGCATTTGTCATCTGTCTAAAATAAAAAACATACTACTGCTTTTGTTATGTTATGTTATCTTGAATAACAGTGAAGACCTGAAAAAGGTAAAAAAAAAAATTCAAGACTCCCTATGCTGGACTAGAAGACTGGAATTGGTATCTTCAAGGTATTTTGCCATCAGAAACTTCAGAGTAAAATGAAAGTTAAAAGACTGGTCATATTGAAATGATTTTGCAGGATATGATGTGGATGAGGACACCATAAGTTATTTGGGTAGAATTCAAGGCTGTGGCCAAGGTTCAGTATTTAGGTTCATGCATACCTGATCTTACAGTTCAAGTGCAGGTAAAAATCCAGATCAAACAGCTGGTGATCCAATATATGCCCAATTTATTTAGACAGTATCCAAAAACCTTTGAAAGTAAGTTTTCTGAGGTAATAACTGAACAATCTACAGATTTTTTTAGAAAGATCTTGTAATAAGGCCAACACGTCTTCTGAAAATTTTGTTGGTTGTTTTTTTTTCCCATAATTTTTTCAGTATTTACTATTTTTATTCAAGCTGGTAGTTAGCAGTCATACCCACAAATAGTTGTGATATTTTCTGTGACCCTCATCAAATGTCTCATTTTGAGACTTAGGAGAAAAGTTCTTTTTCCTTGTTGGTTCTTAAAGGTGACACCGATTGAAAGTCACAGCTGGAGCACAGGGATCCAAACCATAAACCAGAGAGGGATTAATTCCACAGTGCAGTTATACTCAATACCAAAAAGTACTGTGGACACTGCAAGATTTTGTGACTTCTGAGGGCAACTGGAAAAAAATATTGGAAGAAAAATTCAAGACCATGAAATATGAAGATTCTGTATTTGATTGTACAACTCTCAGAGCTCAAAATTATTAGTGTATGATGGTGGATGTAGTAGGTGGATGGATGTCTGTATGTAGGTGGATGTACTATCAGTCGCTTTCTGACTTGCTGTATGCTTTGTTAAGTACCCTTTCTTGCTATCTGCCATGGACAAAACTTCAGCCTGATCGATTAAGTTTGTTATCCTGTATTGGGAAGAAAAAGGGAGAGAGAGAGACAAAAATTACTCCACTGTGCTTACAGACAAGGGTAGAAAATCAACAGTGATTGTTTGAGCTGCAACCATGTCCCAAAGCCAAGGACCACCCCTCATTGCTCATGACACATGATAACAACTGATGGAGTCCATGCAGCTTCACTTTTCACTAATTTGTCTTGTTACCCAAGAAAGGGCAACAAGATTTGGACCTTCCATGACTGCTAAGGTTCCCAAGCCTTTCAGGTGATCTACTTTCATATGATAATTTATGGTTTCCCAGAGTAAATAAGTGAAATTTTAAGGTTTTACCTAAATTTCCTTTTACATTTTTGCCTTTCTTTGATCATGGAATTCAGAGCAAAACTTATGAGGGTGAAGGAGAAAGGAAGGAAGGAGCCCCAGGGCAGTACCAACAGAGTCAGTCTCATTTCTTTGGTTCCTCTGACACCAGTCCACCCAGGTTTAACTGTGTAGATTTGTGTTTGAAAGGAAAGTAGCAAACAGCTACTTCTTGGGGGCTGTTTGCATGAGCACAAAATATTCTCTGTTGCTCTTTTAAAAGGACCATGTTTTACACAGGATTTTAATACAAGCGTCCAACAAGGTCGAAAATAGTGACCCTTTGAAATGGAAAGATTAACATTTTTATAGATAGGAGAGGAAAATAGGCAACTTGCAGTGGAGCATGAGAATTCTATCTTGTTTTTTTTTTTTTTCTTTCTTTCTTTTTTCTTTACAACAAATAAGGCTTATGGATTGCAAAGAGGAGACTGCCCCATTAGAAAAAAAATAAAGTATTTTACAGTATTTTCCAATTTAAAGCTTCTTGCAAGTAGCACTCAGGATCATCCAAGAGAAGTCTGACTCACTAGTTTTTCAATTTAGTTTGTTAATAGCCTGCCTTTCATAAAAACATCAAGCACAATAACAAAAATACCTAAATCAATAGGATGATGCAGCAATGCCTTACAGAGATGATATTTTTGAAATAAATATATACCATTCAACCTGGCCTGCTTGACATCAAATTTATATACTCAATAAGAAAGCATAATTAATGGTCCCAAACTGTATTTTCTTTCACCTGTTTCACATTTCAAGAAGCTGAGGGTTTTGTCAAAAAGAGGGGGGGAGGAAGAATGGAGAAAGTGTTCCATTCATAAATGAAATGAACCCATTAAAAATGACTTTCTTCCCAGCTCCCTACCAACGTCTCCTGGGGACTGCTGTGTATTTTATTAAGAAACAGAAGCGTGGAACGTGCTTGCATTTCACAAGGTCCGTAGCCAGGTGATTTATCTTCTCTCTTTTCCCTGCCAGCTCGCTGGGCGTTCACTAATTTTGAGGGAACAAAGGAGATGAACTAGGAGCCCCTATTTCCTATTGATGTCAGCATATCTGTATCAGGGTCCACCCTCTCTGTCTACCCCTCTGTCCACCATGTTGACCTATAATCAAATTTAATTAGCTATTTGGATTTTTCAGTGTTATCCAGAAGCTTCTAAAAATTAAGCAGATTGACCCACGTGACTTGTAGAAGGAAAAAGTGTTTTTGAAAAAAAAGCTGTTTGGTGCTTAACAGACTTGAAGGATTTTGAAAGTCTCCCTGTTCAGTGGGGAAGAAATTGAGAAGGGGAAAGTGAATAGGCATTGTGTGTCTTCAGGCAACTCAAATTAAGACCCTCAGTTATTGTCAAGTCTTCCCGTCTTAAACAAAGCACAGAGACCAGAGTTAAGGTCATTGTCTGAAAAGTAGAAGACACAAAATTACTGCTGCCATTAAGCTCTTTACTTTTTTTCCACCAGGAGATTAACCCTTCTAGAGCAAATTAAGACAACATGATCGACTCCTGGCTGCACTAGGACCCACTGTGGATTTTGCAGCAAGTGCCACAGCCCTGTTGAGTTTCTCGAAGTCAAGCACAGAACCATGGGTTGAAGGGCAGAGCCACAGGCTCATCCTCCCTTCTCACTGCTATACTGTGGTGGCAACAAAGAAGGGTCAATAGAAAAGGCTGGGAAAGTGGAGAGGCAGGCACTTCTCTGTGGTGATCAGTAATAGGACCTGAAAGGCCTGAAGCTGTGTCAGGGGATGTTTAGGTTGGGTATTTCACCCAGAGGGTGGCTGGGCACTGGAACAGGCTCCCCAGGGAAGGGATCATGGCAGGCACCAAACCTGCCAGAGTTCAGGAAGTGTTTGGACAACACTCTCTGGCTCATGGTGTGATTCTTGGGGCTGTCCTGTGCAGGGCCAGGAGCTGAATTTGATAAACCTGGTGGGATTGTTTTAATCTAAAATGCTTATTACTATTTTCAAATTCTGATGTATCAAACACAATAAATAGTCTTATGGTAAGAATCTGCTTTAAGTGAAAATAAATAGAAGCACACTAACATTCACCACTCATTTGTGGAGAAATGCAAGAAATCTAAGAGGTTTACCTTCTTTCTTTTTTATGAAACATGGCACTGGTTTGTATCTTTTGGGAAGAAATCATAGCGTTATAAGATAAATCTGAGTTCTCATTCACTTTTCATTTATCCTGAAAAACAAATAAGCAGAAGACCTCTGTATTCCCAGGGGCTTGGGCCTGAGAAAAAATGAAATAATCAGAAAAGGAAAAGAAAGAAGGTCTTCAGGATTTAGTCATATGTTTTATCACTGGTGTTGATTTTGTTTTTCTTTCTCTCTTTTTCTTCTGTTCCTGCAGCATTGTCCCAATATCTGGTTGATACCAAACATAGCAACTCATTCATTATCCTGAATATCTTCTGAGCCAAACTCCACCCATAAATAGGGCTGCACTGACTCATAAATCTCTGTGGCTGGATGCCTGAAAATGCATGGAGAATTCACCACCGGGTTTGGACATAATAAATAATGAAAAATGAGTCATGTAGTTGCCATATTTTGTAATGAATTGTAGCTTTGCAAAAGAGACAATGGGAACTGTCCTGAAACTTGCAAGATTAGATACACCTACCTGAAAAAGGGCTTATTTATGATGGAGTGAAATAGTCTTTGCAGAATTTTCCTTGTCACATAATGACTGAAATACAACACATAGGAAGTATCATAAAAATAAAATAATAATAATTTTAGAAGCTGTTACACCTCTGCCTTTCCCTGAGAGGATATAATTAAATTTGATTTTCCATAATGGGTTAAACATTTTTCCTTATCAGGAATAAAAATTTCCCATGGGACAATATTAGGTCTAATGAAACTTTGGCTTTGAAGGGGAAATATTTTTATCTCCATACAAATAGGAAATTTAGATTATATTTCCCATTCAGATTTTATTTCTCTGTTAAAAATAGTTTATGGACATAGCATCACAAGTAAAATGAAACACCTTGTATATCAACACAGAGAGTTCAGAGGGTTTTTTGGTTAGGTGGTGGAATTTGTTGTTGTTTTTGTTTATTTGGGTTTGTTCATTTTTTGTTTGGTCTGTTTGTTTTTTGTTGTTGGGATTGGGGGGGGGAAAGGGTTGTTTGTTTAGGTTTGTGTCCCAAAAAATCATCATACTGCAGAATGTTTTTTCGAATCTTATGGGTTGGCTTCAGATCCAAAACTGAACAATAATTATACAGCTAAATGAATAAGTCAGAATAAAGTAATATCTGTGGAACTATGATTGCTACTTTCAGCTAGTTCTACTAGATATTTCCAATGAAGGCTTAAAACCACAATATAAGGGTCATTAAAATGCCATCAGTTACAGTCACTAAACCATAGAATCTGATGTACTGCTTTATTTCTCTGTGCCGTATCTTTAATATTGTGCTGTGGCAAGAGTTGACTTTTTAATTGCAGTTGCAGTATGTCATCTAATTGGGCAATATTGCAGTAAGGAAGTTGCTTCCCTGAATCCAGCTGGCAGTTAATTTACACCCAACACAAAAACAGCTGAAGTCTATGTTCTTTGAAATGTAAAAGGAATGGAAGAAATAACCTTCTACTACGGACAATCTTGGATTGTCTATGCTTTTATTTGAAAATTAAGACTCTTTCATTTTTAAATAAAGGTTTTGGAGAAGTTAACACTTGTTTCAAAAAGTGGAGTTGTACTTCTCGTATTTTTTTGTAGATTAGCTATTCTACTTAAGCCAGAATGTATTCCAAAAGTCCACTGAGGTGCCAAAACCTCAAAAGGCAGCATAGCGTACCTGATTTCAAGTCTACAGATTCTTTAATTTCTGCTCGCTTAACTCAGAAGTCAGATGAATTCAATTGATCGGAATTTTGAAATTCAAAGTTAAAATAGTGCCTGCCTAAACCCTTGAGAAAAATCTCCATCCTACAAAAGAGAAAGAAGTTTGGAAATCCCAAAGAGGCAAAGTTTATGGGTTCTACATTGATGTGTTTTCAACTTCAGGTGTAACCACCAGGAGAATTCACATTCTGGGCCTAGAGCAGAAGAAGAGGCCCATAATTGCAGCACTCTCTCAAGAAGAACAAGTTCAGAGTTCAAGTCTTTCCTCTTGTGGAGGATGTCTCTAGTAACTTAAGGAAAGTTTGAGAGTGCTAATCAGAGTTAATTGAAACAGGGGCTTGGAAAGAGTAGTTTAAACACCTTTGTGAATGCCCTGGCTTGTAACCTAGGTAGTCTTCAACCAGCTGTGCTTGCAACAGAAACCAAATTGAGACCTCTTAGAGGGATTTTCACACAGACAACAGTTCATATCCTTCTCTAGAAAGCCTAACTGTAATTTCATTGGTCATCACAAAATTCAGAGCAAGTAATCTTGAAAAGTCTGGGATTTGAGTGAAGTTCTGTTATTTGAAAGTGTTAAACTAATCTGGAACAGAAGTCCAGAGGTCCTCTAGTCCAACCTCCTCTTCAAAGCAGGTTCAACTGGAACAAGAGGTTCAATTCATACATGTAGGTAAGTATTGACCGTCTAAAAAGTCTGATATCCCACCATCACTCTGATTCAGTGTTTGACACCTCCCACAGTAAGTTTCTTGTCTTATCTTTAATTACAGTTTCCCATGTTACAGCCTGTGCTTGTTGTCTATTCTTTTGTACCTCCAGGGGTTGTAAGATTTCCTGACTCTTCTCTTCCTCTGGTTGACCAGCCCTCTGTCCTACATGGCGAGCCACAGTCTCCTGTCTATCTGGAGCTGCTCTGCTAGACTTACTCCCCTTTGTTAGTGTTCTTCTTTTTTGGGGGAAACAGTACTCTGAGAAAGTTCCCTCAAGTGCAAAATGGTGGGGATTAATTATCTCCCCAGGACTGCAAACTCTACTTTTGCTGATGAAACCCAGTATGCAGTCAGTTTCACCTGTGCAGGCATACTACCAGCTTGTGTCCAACCTTTTGCCCATCAGGTTCTGCATCTCAGGCTCTACAAAGCTGTTTTTTATCTAGTCAACGCCACACTTGTAATGGTCTGTGGGGTTATTTCATCTCAGATTTGATGGCGAGTCAGACAGGGCAGTGGTTTCAACAACAAAGGATTCCACAGCATCCAAGGATGGAGAGTGGACAGGGTCTAGGGAGGGTAACCAGGCTGAAGTGACAATCCATAGGTCACCAAAGACAAGTTCCTCCCAGTATTGACACAAACCCAAGGAGAATAACCACTCCAGGGTCAGGATCAGATCTGCAGACAGTAACCTGAGTCAAATGGTGTCCCACAGTTGCCAGTAAAATCCAGGACAATGAGCCATGTCTGACATCAAGCTGGGAAGTCAAGTTTGTAGATGAGCATCCAGGAAAGGGTCTGTATTAACAGGGTGCATAATCAGACATGGGCATGGCTGCAAAACAGTGCAGCAGAGCTCAGACAACCCAGAGCAGTGTCAGGAGCCCTGGATTAAAAGTAACTTTCAAGAGCAGGGAACCCCCCACCAGTACTTCACCCAAACCCTTTTTCACAACAGTCTCAACCAAAATTAGACATCTGAGGCACATCAGAGAGCTGTCCTTAAGTGTGGGCATCCAAACTAAAAGGAGAGGAGAACTCACTCAGGGAACTGAGACCACTGAGTATAACGATCTGTGGGGCAGCACACCTGGTGTAAGTGCAAGCAATTGCCCAGAGACCTCCTTGAAACTCCTGACTTTGTGTCTGATGTCTGATTTCCAGAAGACAATTCTGAAACCTCAGAGCTCATTGGGAGAGTTTATCTGAGAAATAAATCTTTTCCAATTTCTTTAATGTTTGTTAAATATCTTACCTACTGGCTATGCTTCAGGGGTGTTTTAATTAGCAAGACAGGGTTTTGCTGCAGTTTTCTTTTTGCCTGTGTCTACAGGCAATTTTGAATTAACAAATTGTAAGAGAATATCCTGGATTTAGATAAAATTCCCAAATCTGTAGGCTTCTCCTTTTCCACTTTACCCTTTAATTCCAAAGTACAGTTTGGGAAGTTGAATTAAAGTTTTTCATCACTTGGTTGTCTGTCTGTCTTGTATGTCATGGTGATAAATGTGAAATGTCCAGGGAATCACGCAGTTTGCAGGATGCAGAGGGATATGAATGATAAAGAACAGTCTGCAGTAGTGTTCAGTGCAACTGAAAGGCCAAACGTTAGTCGCAAAAAAGGATATATAGTCTCGAAGACAAACCTGTAGCACTGATGATGAGAATACAAGGCCACATAAAACCCCAAAATTTGAGCTAGTTGAAAGGTTCTGTTGTTCCTGGTGTGATACAGAATCCTTTTTAAGCTGAAGCTATTTTAATGTGGATCCTTAAGCCAGCTATAATCTCATAACAAGACTAATTCAAAATAACAATCAACCTAATCTGGTGTTTAGTACAATCAACTAAGAGATTAAGGTTCCAATTTATAAATCACTTGCATATACTACCTACTTCCAGAATCCTTGAAAATTACATGCATGCCAGTTCACAAAGATCATTAAATCCATGGGTATCCAATGTCTCAATATGTTCCTGCACTACAAACAAACTTCAGCTCAGAATATCACTCTGTTTATTCAGGCAGTTGAGGCCATACACAGAAATAAAGGAAGCAGAGATGGTGAGAAGAGGAAAATACATAGAAAGTAGGGGGAATATTTCATTATCAGTATAGAAAATATACAAGTTAGTTTAGCTTTTGGGTGGCTTTTCTTGTTGTTGTTTTTGTGGGGATTTTTGTTTGGTTGGCTTTGTTGGTTTTTTTGTTTGTTTTGGTGGGTTTTTTGTTTGTTTGTTTGTTTTTTGTTTTGGTTTGGCTTTGGTTTTTTTAGGTTTTTTTTAGGGTTTTTTTACATTGACAGGACCCCAGAACAGATGCAATTACCAGAAGGGAGGAAAACAGGACATCAGTATCAACAAATGTCTCAGAAAAATGGATCTCCCAGCTTGCATGACATAAGAAATGTCTTGAGAATGACTAGAAAACTTTTTTGTAGTACGACTGTGAAACTCAACCCAAAACAATTCAATAGAAGACATTGCAGTTCTGAGCTCTTCCAAGAACTCTAAAACACTTCTCCATATCTGTCATAAAACAACCAGAGATAAGTCTCATAAAGTGATCTTACCAGTGAAAAAGTTAGCACAGTAAGTGTACCATAACAACAGTGGGAAGAAAAAAGTTGATTTTGGAAGTGTATTTTATCCATATTCACAGTTCTTGTATTTGGTTCAGTGAGGACCAGAAACCAATACGCAGAAAGGAAAACAAAAAAAAATAAAAAAAAAGGAATTTTTAAATGTTAGAAGCTTTTATCCTACGTGCTGTTAACTGTTCTTTCTTCCTTTATATTCTTTTTTTTGTTATTGTTTTGTTTGGTTGTTGTGTTTTGGTTGGGGGTTTTTTGTGTGTTTGTTTTGTCTTTACCTTTTTAAGTCAAATTCAAACTCAAGGTCTGCTCTCAAAAATTCTGGTGAAATACTGACTCACAATACAAACTTTGAAGCCATGCCTAATGACCTATATCTTCATAGATTCAGGTCTAGGATTCATTAGCAGTTCCCATTTCTCAGTTTCTATATTATGTCTAAAATCTACATTGCCTGAAACTGGGGACAAAAGGATGGAAGCAGCTGAGACATTTGTCTTTGCAGCTTTTATGTGTAAGGGAGTTGAGACCTACTTTAGCTTTTTAGGAGAGTTGAAGAGGGCAGCAGTCTCTAAGGAATTCTGATGTATTAAAAATATTTCAAAAAGAACACTGTTCTAACACAATCCTACTACCTAATCTAAATGAAGATACAGGACTCTGTTGGATCACAGAATCATAGAAAACCAGGCTGGAAGGGACCTCAAGGATCATCGGATTCAGCCTATCTTAGAAAAAGCAGAGTCTAGACAAGATGGCCCAGCACCTTGTCCAGCTGAATCTTAAAAGTGTCCAGCTCTGGGGAATCCACTACTTCCCTGGAGAGATTATTCCAATGTCTGATTGTTCGCATCATAAAATAAATTATTGATTTAGTCCTGCTCAGTTATTGCCCCCAAATGGATTGCTCATCACCAAAAAAATCACAATAAAGAAAGGAAACGTCATTGTGAAATATATTTCATCAGTGGTCAACTTTCTTTTAGAGCTTAGAACTTCAGGAGATTCTCTCCTGCAAGCAGGCATTACAAATCACAATCCAACCCTTATTCTTTTTCAGGGACATGCAGGGTTAATTGCAAGCTTGATATGCTGTGTTTTTATAGCTCACAGTTTCCTAAAATGTTTGAACCTTTTCAGGCTCTCCTCCATTCTTCAGACATACACTTGAGTGCTTTCCACAAGTAAATATTGGTTTATCCCTAAACCAAAATGTCCTATCTATATACATTTTGCATAAGTGTATGTTGATAAATAAGCTAGCAAGTGTATGCATTGCACATAAGGTATTTCTTATAGAGGATCTGGATTTTATAGAGTGTAAAATATGGATATTGCTCTATTTATCTTACTGTAGTTTCGTGGAAAGGTGACAGTGGGTATTAGAATGCTATGCTTCATATACATGCTGGAGTACACTTTTACCTTCCTTCACATGGAGCAACTCAATAATCCAGCAAAAAGAGGGGGTTAAGAGGGAGATAAAAGCAAATGTTAAAAATACATCCATCCTATAGAATGCTGTAAAACAGCATGCCACTGACTAGTAATTTTAATTCAACGGAATTCAATGGGTGTTGTTTCTTTCATCCTGATTAGGAATAATATAATACATGAAGTCATACCAGACCTGCCATTTTGTGTGGCCTTTTTTTGGGGAGGCTGTGGTGGGGGGGGGGGGCAAGTGTGGATGGGATTCACCACCACACAACAGTGCAACATTTCGGATGGCTTTCACCTTATCTAACTTCAGGTAGCTTCATTACAGATGTGGTTGGATTCCGAGGATCAAGTGGATTAAGTGAAATAGTTGGATTTTAAGGAATAATTTATTTGACCCACTTTAAAGGACTATTCTGTGATAAATGAATTGTACCCTAGCACTATCTGATTTTTCTAGAGACAAACAACAAAGATGGAGTTTAATAGGTACTTCTGCAGTGTCTACACTATAAGGCCAAATCACATCCACTGAAAGAAGGAAGGTAAACAATTCTGTCTTCCTCAACTCTCTCAGTGAGAGTACCTGGTTGCGTCACTAATTCAGCTGTGAGATTTTTCTCTGATTAACAGGTCTCATTTTATGTTGTTGAAAGAGGCATGTGATATTCTCTAGTAGGATCTGTGCTGCTGCACCTCCAAAAGCCAGGCAGGCATCATGCAAGCACCTAAACACATCAAGGCATGGTAGTGTGGGCAGAAGAGAAATCAATACCATTGAATTACAGAAAGTGTGAAAGATGTATTATAAGGCAGAACACTAACAAATTCCTCCTATATGAAGCCATTCTCTGCCAGAACATAACTTTTTCTTTCCCTCCAGTGTCTTCTCAGTCACTTTTACGTTCCCTTCTGCTTACAATGTGTGACAGATAGGAAACTTGGGTGACAGCAGCATTTGATGTTGCTCAGAACTGCTGCTTGATTTTGAAGGATCATCATCAAAGGAGATAGAAATTTGCCCATCCCAGATTTGACCAGATAATGCCTTTATTATTTAAATAGAGTAATTATGATCAATAGCCATGAGCAAGATTTCCATCACCCTGAGGACTGTATATTCACAAAAAAAGAAATATGTCCCCCTGTCTCAAAGAGTTTGTAAGATATTACAGACAGCAGGCAGGCAAGCAAACGGTAAGAAAATAATGAGAGAAGAGCAATTTCCATAATTGGCAATATACTTTCAGCCCTTGGGCAGTGTGACTATTGTCATGCTTATTTATTTATTGGCCTTGAAGCCAAGGAAGAAGAATAAAGGAGGATTCAAAAGAGGATAAGGAGGCAGACTTGTTTCAAAGACATCCCCAACAGCAGTGAACTCCGTTTGATGAGGTTGTAATATCTGAGACGGTGAATGCTTGCTGAGCCAGTGGGCCCAACTGCTACCTAAATCTGGCAACCTACCTTTTTGATACTTAGCCTGTACAAACATCCCAGAGCTAAGAGGTCTCTGGCAAGAGTCCTTCTCTAAAGCATCAAGAGTGGATGCAATATGTTGGTAAAGTGAAAACATACTGGTGAATCTAAAGAGTACATTGGTGAAGTTAGACACGGACTAGTTTTTCCACAAACTCACCCATACAAAATTTCAGAGATTTACATATTTTCCATTTGTTTTCCACATATTCCAGCTGGTTGGCTCATGAATCTTATGTTTTTCTCCCCATCCTATCTAAGCATCCTTTCCAATTCAGTTAGTAGGCCATAACAGCAGGTAGTAATTTCCCAACCTTTCCTGCCCTAACCCTTTCTTAGAAATTATCACAGTTTCATTTCCTGTCTTTAAACTTATGGCATACTTCTTTGAATTGTCAAACTTCATGAAGTTTTACAAACAGCTGTAGGCAGAAAAGGACTAGAGGTTGGTGGGACAAAGGAAAATTGTGCAAAGAAAAAGTAACGGAGAAGAATGGGAGGAAAACCAGGGAGTAAATATTGGAAGGTAATTGTCTTTAAAAGTGTAAAACACTACCCTCTAGCACTGTGCTATCTGGACCTGTCCTTAGACATATTAACAGGGAGCTCTGACCTGTAAGAATCCGTCACGCCACTTCCCACTTCAATTATATACAGCACGTATTAGAGCTGTAAAGCAAGAGATATATTTCTGATAAATTCGGTATCAGTATTGCTTTAAAATAGACTTTGTCCCCATCTCATTTTAGACATTCATCAAGCCCAGAAGAATTTAAGATTGTATAAACTAAATTTATTCATCCACAGTGCGGTGTGGTCTCTAAACTAGCAATTTTGGCATCTTCTATAGATATGAGGCATGATTCCTAAAACAGATAGGAAACACTCTCTGGAGGTGCCATGTGTTTCCAAAGACCAGAAAAAACCCAACACAAAGAGTCTAGATTGGATTCTTGACTTTAAACTTCATAAATCTCATAGCAGGCACCTATATGTAATTCTTGTACTCTGTACACACTGCAGGGACTGCCTGTGATTAAGAAAAACTGTTGCCCAAAACAGTGTGAAGAACAAGTCTCATCCCTCTCTGCTGTGTTTCTTTCTGAGTACCAATCATCCTACCAACCTTGGCTGATACAGAAACCATTTTTTTTCATCTCCATGACTCTCCCAACTGCAGACTTAACAGTAGAAGGTCTCTCAGTGTTGCCACTGTCTCCTGACACTTGTGCCTTGCTGTGCACTGTTGCAAAGGTTTAGGTGCCCCAAGCACATGAAAGGAAAATACAATTGCACTTGTATGTGTGGTGTGCATTACTATTCCTCCAAGGATTGCAACGCTTTAATATTTTTGGATTAACTCATGATCAAACATTGATGAATCATGGTATTTTACTGAAAAGCACAATCCTTAAGTCAACCACCTAATCTAAGAGAAGAAATTAAACTCTAAACCAACATAAACACATTACAAGTCATTAGTGTAATTAAAAAGGAATGTATAATTAAAACATTTGTGTATTTTAGCTCAAATTCATCTGCGGTCGGAAATTTTAATGAACTGTTCATCAAAGAAATCTCTGGAGTCTGAGGATAAGTTTAGCATAACAAGAAATTGAATGTTTTCTTCTCTTTGGTACAGGAAGCTCTGTTCCCACTGGCTTCGAAAACCAAGCTGTCATTGGCTCAAGCAAACTAATAATGATTCTAAATGGTTATGATCGCTTCAATGTTTTAAACTGATGTTATCTTTTTTATCCCTTAAGAATCATGTTTTTCATAATTACTTCTCTTTTGTCCTTTCCTTAAGACAAATGATTTTGTAATTAGTGATGAAGGAGCCAGTGATCACTCCAAGACATCTGTCAAGTTGTCATGAAGTATCTGTCCCTGTAGCTATATTTAAACTTTCTGTTTAATAGCCTCTTGCTTTATTTCACCATTACATCTCTGCGGTATCATAAGCAGGATACCCTAATGATCAAGTTCTATAAAACACAGAGCAATTAGATTGTAAGACATATTGCTCCCATGAAAGTCCTTCCTTCTCATAATGTAGCTCCCTCTCTTCCCTTCCTTCATCATCCCTCAGCCCCACACGTTCACTTGCAACATTCATTAGCTGTTATTAGACAAGACAACTGTGTCAACAGCTAGCCTGATGTTTGGCCATATTTCTGTCTTTGAATACTTATTTCAAGCATCTTTTGAGTATGCTTGGTGGTCTGAAGAACAGCCTCATGAGTAAAACATCATAACAATATGACTAGGGTTTAGAAGATCTGCATTACCCACTTAGGTCTCCACTGTTTTTTTCTGGAGTGACCTTAAACTGTTAGTGATATTCTATATTCTTCCCCACTCATCCCCAGGGCAGAGATTGTCCCATTTTGAGTGTGTCAAGGCCTATGGGAAACTGGTTCCTGGCAGGATTCTCCAAGGGATATAGAACTATACAGAGAGATTCATAATACTACTGTAATGCACACCAAGGCAAAGCAAGGATATTATTGTGTATTGTAATATTTATTTCACCCTGGGGTATATTTTCAAGTCCTGTATGCCTTAACATAAATCAGCTTGTTTTCCTCTTCCCCATGTTTAGACTCAAGAGTATTACTCTTTGTCTTAAAAATGGTACCCTTCCAGAAATTATTCTCTAATGAGGCAGGAGAAAAATGCCTTTGAATATACCCAAATAAAACAAAGAGGTTCTGGAACATGGAAATATATTTTAAAATGAGAAAATAAACAATAGTGTGTATACATAGTGACACCCATCAGTGTCATACGAGATAGATAAATACATAAATCAGTTGATCATTCAGAAAAGAAAACATTCTAAGTATGTAGGCAGCTCTATGTTGTGGCGATGACAGAGAGTTGTTTTGCATACTGTTCATCCAAAATGATCTGAACTTTCCAAAACACTTCTTTTATCCTCTCTGTTGCTCTCTGAACCCTTGGATACTAAGTTAGAAAATATCTTATTTTACAGTTCTTTGTTGTATACATTCAGAGTTAAGTTTTTCACCCATTCAGAATGTGATATTAATGGAAATAAGGGAAAAAACAGTCTGAATGATTCAAACAACTGAGTGGATCTTTTTACATCTAAATAGGTGGTGCAAAATTAGGTGAGAAGAAGTATCAAGATATTTTACTATTGGACATTGTAACCTGGTCAGTTATGCAGTCTATTTGGTACAGGGAGTGGAATGGAGAAAGAAGATTCATTTACCATGCCTGTTTATTAATAAACAGGATTGTGTAGGAAATGTGAGCAGCACTCCAGGTTGTCTTGTTCCACCACAATTTTTCTCTTCCTTGCAGGCATTTTTAGGTGAACTTTTTAGGCCTCTGTTTAATGTATCAGATGAAGCAAGCTAAATGTAATGGGTCCTTCAGGCCTTGAATCTATGGGGCAAGTTTCAAAGTCACAAATGGAAATGAGGCACTCAACCCCTTTTGACAGTGAAGGAGAACAGGGCACCTCTCTCCCCATTGCATCTTTGAAAATTTCCTGCTATATTCTGTGAAGATTTTTCTATCACCAGCTAAATTTCCATAACCTTCAGCAATGAAATGCACAGACCCTCTGGGTGAATGAACTGTGTAAGCAATTTTTTCAACTTTATTTTCAAGCTCCCATGATGGATCCATTAGTTACTTCCTGATGCTTGGTTTATTTACACAGAGATCAAACACAGGCATTATTGCAAAAAGAGAAAGGGGGTGGGAGGAGGGAGGGAGAGAGAATCCAGAGATAATCGAGACAAAAGCATCATGATGAAAGAGCCAAGCTCTTTGGAAACATGAGCTCTAATTTAGCCTCAACAAATCCTTTTGTCTTATCTGGGAAGGCATATATCCATGCATACACACTCATATGCACACTTAGACACATACACAAAACGATACTTATTAAAGTGCTTTATACAACTGATGCAATCAGTCACACAGCAAAAACTGTCAAAGTCAATATTTTCAAGATTTCTCCAGGGAATTCAGGCTGTGCAAGAGATGTATGTTTTTCATTAGGGTTTACACCAGCATTTGGTGTAATTAATCCTAATGTTTCAATCTGCACATAATAAGCTTATTCAGAAGAATAAAGTATTGTAAAGTAGTGGAAAGAAAATCCCCAACAGAAGCCGTTGTTCATTATACATGAAGGATGGATATACAATTTTTTTTTCCAGTCTTCAGTTTTACTTTCTTTTCCACAGTTCTATTCCCACAATTTTAATATCTAAGGAAGATCCAAAGGAGTCAAAGATCTGACTGTGTTAGAACATGTACAAAAGCATAGCCTGAGACACTCCCCGTTCAAGGAACTGCAGTATGCATAGGCAAGAGGTTCAGAAACACAGGTGGCTGGGTTACTAACACCAGGCCAACGTGGAGGTCTCAGAAAGAGTTAAAAAGGGAAATTAGGATATACTCTGTCTTTCAGATGTCTGCTCTTTGGTCTCCACAGCCAGTCCAGGCATGACTCCTTTAAGCATATTTGTTGAGGCGTTCCATAGTTCTGTAGCCAGTGTGAAACACAAAACCCTTTTAGGATGGAGTTCATATTTTAGAGACATTACTGCAAGCTGTAGGTTGCTGTACCTGTGCTGCTACTCATACCTGAGCTAGCTGGATTGAAGATAACCCAGTTACACCTTTTTAGAAACAATTTCTCTTCAGACTGAAGGGTTAATATAGTCTATCAGCATTATAGGACATTTCCTCTCCAGCAACACAACCCTGAAGTTTTAGCTGAAAAGCTAAACTGTACAAAACCTTGCAAATCTAGAATCTGACATCGAGTTCTTAACTGCTGATACTTCAAAACATTCATAGTGAGGAGAAAAAATAATCAGTCACCTGATAAATACTGCTATGTACAAGTTATTGCAGGTATGAGTTCAAGGGCAGTCCCAGCACTTTCACTTCGTTCTTGCAAACATTCCCACTGAATAGAGGTTTCTGTTGCCTTTTCTTCAGTTTTCCATTCAAAGGCAGAACAGGGAGGTTTCCTGCTGTCTACATACCCATTCTAATTGAATGAGGATCTGAGCATTTGTTGCTTCTTATATAGGGCAGTACAAGTTTCCAAGTACACATCTGGAAAGGGAAAACAAAATATGGATAAGAAAGACATTAGAAAGACAACATTTTACCTCTCTTTTCAGATCTCAACAGCAATAGTTTAACCCTTATGGATCTGATCATAAGAAAGATGAAGGCTTATACCTGAGATATTTATTATTTATTGGCAAGAACCAAAGGTGTATTTTCTCACAAAATTTTTAGTCAAAAAAAAAAAAGGTAGAAAATGATAACCAGCTTTTTAACTGTTGGTACCTCTAAAGCTCAGAAATGTTTTCTCTATTGAATTTCACTAATTAACAACAAAAATAAAATGTAATAATATTTTCTGTTGTTGTTGTTGTTGTTGTTGTTGGAATTATGAATCACCCTGATGGATCAAAACCATTCTTTCCAGGGGAAAAAAAAATCAAACAAACAAAAAACCTCACAAGATCCCCAACAACACAAGAAAAAAGGGAGGGAAAAAAAAAAAAAGAAAGAGTACCTTGTTCTTTTCTTGGCCTCTGTGTTAATTAGGGTCACTTTCGTCATCTCTACAAGCAGTTTTCTTGTTTGGAGCTTTTTGGTTTTTGTTGAATTTTCTTTTTCTTTTTCTTTTCTTTCTATTCTCTCATATGAAAGAGACTGTGGTAATGCTTCAACCAATCCCCAAAGGTCTTTACAGATAATTTCCAGTTGCATTACTGATTTATTTTTGCTTTGACCAGATGGCTCCAAGTTCATGTGACTGTAAGGGAGTGCTTTTGATTACCCTATTTATCTCTCCCAGTGCTCAATTTAAGGGTCAAACCTTGTGTAACACATTTGCCAAATAAACTATTCAGTGCTTCTGCCTTTTGGACACCATACTTCTGACATATGCTCTGTGCTTCATTAAACACAAAAGTTATTAGATTTAATAAATGTTTTTACAAACTCTGTTTGCAACAAAAGATCTAAGTTTTCAAATTTATTTATTTTATTCACATGTGGCTAGTGGATTGCTTTGACTTTATCACCTGGAAAAATGGGTGAAATTGAAAGGCAGCATCCTGAATGAGACAGAGGAGGGGAAAGCAAGAGAGACAGACGCTGGGATGGTTTTTTGTTCTTCTTTTTATTTTTTTCTTTTTTTTTTTCCCCCTTGATATAGGTTATAAATGAAAAGCCGAGCAGAATGTTTTTAATGAAACCAATAAAAATGCAAAGGAAGATTTAATGTTTAAAGTAACGATAAATCAAAAGTGACAACTGAAATGCAATATTGCACCATGAGATTGAGGAAATAAATTCATCCATAGGGCAGATGTGCCTGCTGTAAAAAAAAAAAAAAAAAAAAAAAAAAAAAAAAAAAAAAAAAAAAAAAAAAAAAAAAAAAAAAAAAAAAAAAAAAAAAAAAAAAAAAAAAAAAAAAAAAAAAAAAAAAAAAAAAAAAAAAAAAAAAAAAAAAAGAAAAGACAAGAAGAGGGTGATAAGGGGAAAAAAAAAGACAAAAAGGAAAAAATATTTTTAAAAGTTTTAATCATTACTGCAACAAAGTTAATCTTATGAAATCAAAATAAACTATAAATGCAGTACTGTAAGTTGAATGGAAATGGCTCTGGCACATCCCTGTGGAAACACACACAGATATATATTCATATATAAGTGTACACATATGTATATGTTGGAATAAAATCTGAAGAAGGTTAAGTCCAAAAAATTTAAGAATAAAAAGGCTCATAAACATGTTCATAACTTATTTCTAGTATTTTTATGGATAGTAGCATGAATAATTACACAAGACAAATAGTGGCTCTGTCCCACTACCTCGGCTGAAACCTTCAAAATGAGAATTAATTACTTGGAGGAAAGACTGTCTTGTAATAGCATTGCCTGGGACTAGGACCCCTGTGATCTGAATCCCAGCTCTGTCATAATCATGCTGTGTGACCTTGCAGGATCTGCTCTGGCCTAGATTTTTTGTAGCTAAATTTAGGCAATTAACTGAGGTGCCTAAGTTAGTAGCTAAGCAGAGATGGCTTCCTTTCTAGTCAATGGATGGAAAGAGGTACGTTCCATAATCAATTCAGATTTTAAAAGGACTAAGTTGTACTTCAGAGCTGCCTATATTTTCCAATAATTAAGGAAGAATTCTAGAGGTGACACACTGAAGCTGGTAAGAATTAATTCTGATCTTTGGGTGCAACTCTAATACAATTATTCAGGCTGAATTGGGCTTTGTTCAATAAAACAAGATTATTTGAAGGGTTTGTTAAGAAGTCTAATGCTTTTCAGTGTAAGTTTTCCTCTCACCTAACTTCCTTTATTTAATCTAGGAATAAAATAACAATGGGGTGAACTGCAACCAGGTTAAAAGTGTTTTTCCTCAATACCCAGTAGAAGCTTTTGCAAATACTTTGTCATGGTGCACCTCTGAAAACTATATTTCACCACTGATAAACTCCCATATATAGTTGTAGTCCTTTTAAAAAAACAGATTGTAAGGTGTGTTTTTTCCCCCCTAAGGACATAAAAGAAATTGAGAGAAGCTCAAACCTAAGCAGTTTTGCTTTTGCCATCCATGAAGAATTTTGAGTTCTTACAAAAAAAATCTCACCTGGACTTTGACCCTCCACTTGGGAAGACTAAGCCTCATAGAAAGAAAAATATTCTGCTCATGGACCTCTCTGATGCAAAGAAAGGCATGGGAAGGAGATCTGGAGACAATCGCTAGACATTGAAATTGTGATTGCCTGTGTTTGCACACATGGATGTGTTTCTACAAGTGCAAAATAAAGGAGTTAGATCATAAGGGAAGGAAAGAAGGGATAAAAAGAGAAAGAGAGAAAGAAAGAGAGAAAAAAAGAAAGCGAGAAGGAAAGAAAGAAGGAAAGAAATAAAAAGAAAGAAAGAAAGAAGAAAGAAAGAAAAAGAAAGAAAGAGAGAGAGAAAGAGAGAAAGAGAGAAAGAAAGAGAGAAAGAAAGAGAGAAAGAAAGAAAGAAAAAAAAAGAAAGAAAGAAAGAAAGAAAGAAAAAAAAAGAAAGAAAGAAAGAAAGAAAGAAAGAAAGGAAAGAAAGAAAGAAA
>NW_020955203.1:1669476-1703944 GCF_003031625.1 Empidonax traillii
CTTCCCTTTTTCCTTTTTGTTTTTCCTTGTTATATTCCTCTTATAGATACTGCTTCTATTGTTTTCATTATATAAATGGAAATTGTGGCAATATTGCTGAATAAACACAACCCTAAAACTGTACAAATAACAGTGAGATATCAATAGTCTGAGCTATATTAAGAAATAAAGATGACACACAACTCCCCAAAACATTTATGTCAGTCCAGCTGTGAAGATACCATTAAAACAGAGGCAGAAACAGCGTTACTGTTATGCAACTAGACAGAAACCTCATCCTTCTGCAATGCTGTAGGCAATGTTACCAATTGCAGAGCATCAACCTTTGCTGAATCTCATACCTGCAACACTAAAGCTTTGATCCCCACCACTGGAGTTAACTCTGCCAAGAGGAAACAATAGCAGACTCTAGTATTCAGAGTGGAGTAGTCGTAGTCATTAAAATGTGGTCCTGACCTGCACCTCACAGAGCCACTCAGCGTGCAGAAATATTTGTAAGATATTTCCAAAACCCCATAAAATATTTATATTTCAATGTTTATTAAAAGTATGTCCGGAAATGTCAAAGGTTTCAGCTACATTACATCTATAAATAATCTGGGGAGCCAATTAAATACACTTATCTGAACAAGATTACAGTATTGTAGAAAAACCACAGCCTTGCTGACATATTATTCTTACTGGTCTAAAACCCAGAACAACACAGTTAAGAACCCAACAGAAGACAGATACTGCACATGTTGTCTACAGAACTGTGTTATCTCATGAATACTTGGCAACCTCTTTAATTCAGGGATACAGGCAGGGAACTTTTAAAGCAGACTTGGTTTAGACTGCAAGGGCTGGACTTCAAAAACTATTTATCACTAAATCTAACAATAGATCTGAGTTATCAAGATTAATCTCTCATTTCAAGTTCAATTAAAAAAAGCATAAACTTGTCTTCAAATTTATTTACTCCTAAAATTGTCACTGTCTGGACATGTGCTTAGGCAAAGACCAGATGTGAGCTATCACACCCATGGTGGAAGGTCACAGACTTGCTTGGTGCTCTATCAGGTGTTCATCTGCCCCATCTTTCTGGTCAGCATGGATTGAGTCAAGAGCCAGGGGACATGAAGACCTCCAAGGCTGCTTTTCTATGTGCAGCAAAGACATTCTACACTGGAGTCACTCACCTATCTCTTTATATCTACAAAGCAGATGAATAATGCAAGCTAGCTGAGTGAGCTTCATGGTTAGCAGGGAGGGAAAAAAGACTGACCCTTCTAGTTTGCCATAGATCAAAATTATGTAATCATCTTAAGGATAGGTGTGGTATATAAATGCTTATTTCTTTTCACTGCCTTTAATGGGAATGTAGGATAACTAACTCAAATGCTAATGTCTATGCTGTAAGTGTTTGTATTTAACTTGAAGCTTGCTGGTCCTTATGACACTTTTGGTAGGGATTGTCTTTTCTCTTCTGTGTGCTCAAAAGTTTAGCCTTAGCCCTAGGAAGAAGAGGTTTGTTTACTTCCATTTCTTTTGGGGGCCAAGAAGTTTAGCTGCTCACTCTTACTGTCTGTGTCTTGCTGGGAGGTGGCATTTCTTTTATGGATGTGTGCAATGTCTGGAATTAAAATTTAGTTGAAGGTTTCTTTTCTTTATTCTTTTTCCCCCGTCCCTCCCTCCCAGCCTTACTTTTTTTGCCTTCCTTTCATGGACAAAGGTAAGCATGAATTTATCCTTGTCATGCGTGACAAGATTTCATTTTTTACTCTGCGGGTGGTAAGGATGGAGGTTGAAATGATGATGCAGCTTCTCTTCACCTCAGTCAGGAACAGGCTGCCTGCAATCCACACATTCAACATTTCTTTCTTCATACTTATTTTCTGAGCAAGTGGTGTATTAGTGGAAAGAATCAGAGGGACAAAAAAAAAAAAAACAAAAAAAAAAAACCAACCAAACAAACAAACAAAAAAAAACCCCACAAACAAAACACAAACCAAAAAACATACATATTCGTTCTCTTCCAGTGACTCCAAAGACGGAGTCCTTTCATGGAGACCCTACTGTGCTGGACTATTCATACATGGTTAAAGTAAATATAGATATCAGTTACAGCAGTTAACAAAATTTATTTACATATAGAATATGTATAAAAAAGTAATTTATAAAAGGGGCAAGGATTGTTAAGTAACATAAAGCAGAGAAATTGTATTTAAGACCCTGCAGCAGACTCTGTCTGCTTTAGAAGTCTTTTATCAGTTTCATAAATTGAAAGTCAAATCAGGATTCTGGTTGTTTGAAATCTGTTAGTCTTTACATGTAGCCTTTTTCTGCCATCTTTTCTTCATGCACATACACAACGGGAATGTTATTCTAAATAGACTGGAAACCAGTTCTGTGTTTATAGACCTTACCCTTCTTGTAAAAATGATGATAAAAGAGAACTTCCACAATTTTCCAGGTAGGAAGCGCTAGTAATCGTGAACTTTAGGCCTGGATTCACTCCTTTTCTTGCAAGCTTGTGGTCTAAACCATATTCTGGAAGTACTTGTCTCTTACTGCTGACCATTTCAGGAGCCTAAGACAACTGTGATACCTATTTCAACATTTTATAATAGTATTTGAAAACTGAAGAAAATAAACTAGTTTGCACTGAGATTTGTGCAGAGTTTGAGTTAGAGCCAGGAGTTTAATTGGGATTTGAGCCATAAAGGCAAGCTCCCTTCCCGTTTCCATGTTGAAAAATATAATAATAATTAAAAAAAAATCAAAAAAAACCCCTCACCTGTAGGAGGTGAAAAAAAAAAAGCTATTAATTCACAGCCGTAGTCTTTTAATTTAAAAGCCAGACTGGATAAGAAAAGATCTGGTTGCTTGTAACTCTAGTCCTTAGGCACACTAAGGTATTAAATAGTAGGGGCACTGGATGTTTGTGCCAGTTGGCAGCAGTGCCAGAAAAAAAAAAGGATTTTTGGCACATTCATCTGCTAGCATAGTGTCAGCTGATTGTTCAGAGCTCTCTCATGCCTTGAATGAAAAGTTACTATGAAATCTTTCCACCATTTCTACTGTAGAGCAAAGAGACACCATAACTGAAAAAAACACACAGCTCTTCCATTTATTCAGAGGAAAAGAAATAATTACCTGCTCCTGAGAACATGCAGGCTAGTTACTTTTCCGTGTTGGCTAGCAGACTTTTTGAGGGGCAAATGTAAACTCAAGATCCTATTCCATGTCCAAACACTTGGTTACGCAGAAGAGCAGCAGCGCTTGGAATCCTGACTTTAACAATCTTAGAAGGTCTTACAAACCCCTGTAGACCTGTTAGCTTCAAGACTGTAGTATCTTGGTTAACCTTGGTCTGTAAATTAAGGATAATTACCTCCTTCTACTCAGTCATCTAAGTCTGCAGATACCTGGAACCTGAGACTGACACATGCAAAAGTGTAGCAAGGCCAAATTAAGAGACAGAGGCACATGGCAAACAGCATGAGGAGGGAGGAGGCAGAGCAATGGAAGTAAAAATCATAAAATACATCAAATCATGAATGAGGCAGTAAGCCTGTCATTATTACTTTGGAAGTACAGGACTGTAAGACTCATCATCATTAAAGCTTTCTGTAGTCATTAATAAGCATGTTGTAGTTAATCTGAGTTTTTTCCTCACTGAGGAAATCAATCTACCAATTCAATGTTTCCCACCTACCACAGGGGAGACTGGAGAGACTGGATTTGTGAAATGAGTTTGGAAGAATTTAGTCAAACACTTAAAAGGCTGTGGGACAGTTTATGTACAGAAAAATTATAAGAGTCAAATGCTCTACAGCAGATCACCTTTCCATTAATCCATGCTATCCCTTTCTTTGCCTCTAATGTTTATTGAAAGAGGAATTACACTCTTCAACTGAAAGGCAGGTCTGAGCCCTCCATTAGGACGGGCTTGCTACAACAGAGCAGAGGGACAAAGTTAAGTCTTGGTAAGGGCTGAAGCCTGAACATTATCAGACATTGCTTCTTTACTTTTGCTGTCCGTTTCATAGAACCATTAAGGCTGGAAAAGACCTCCCAGGTCATCAAGTCCACCACCAAACCACCTCTCCAGGTACCACACCCACAAGCCTTTTGAACACTCCAAGAATGATGATCCTACTGCAGCCCTGGCAGCCTATTCCAAAACTTGACCAGCCTTTCAACCTTTCAGACTCAAAGTGCAGCCTCACCAGTGCCCTGTACAGAGGGACAGTCCCTGCCCTGGTCCTGCTGCCCACACTATCACTGACACAGGCCAGGGGCCATTGGCCTTCTTGCCCACCTGGGCTCACTCTGGCTCATCTTCAGCCACTGTCGACCAGCACTCCCCAGATCTTTTCCCACCGAGCAGCTTTCCAGCCACTCTGCCCCCAGCCTGGAGCACTGCAGGGGGTTGTTGTGACCCAAGGGCAGGATCTGGCCCCTGACCTTGCTGAACCTCACACAATTTCCCTTGGCCCATTGATCCAGCCTGTCCAGATGCCTCTGCAGAGCCTTCCTACCCTCCAGCAGATCAACATTCTCACCCAGCCTAGTGTCATCTGCAAAGTGACTGAAGGTGCACTCAGTCCCCTTGTCTCAGTCAGATCCTTGATAAAGATCTTAAAGAGGGCTGGCCCCAGTACTGATCCCTGGGGAACACCACTGACCATCCACCAGCTAGATGTAACTCCAGTCACCAGCAAACCCTGGGTCTGACCATCTAGCCAGTTTGTTAACCAGCGTTCATGGCATGTAAAATCTGAGTTATATGTAAAATAAAGGTATGACATTTAGTGTGATGTTTGATTGAACCTCCTGAATACTGGGAATGGTCAGAGGTAGATTTTATTTCTGTCTTTCTCCCATTTCCTCTCAGCTTCATAAAACTTGGATAGCTTTTCTATGTCTGTGAGGGATTTCACTGGCAGCATGTAAGACATTTGCTGTACACTTAGCTGTGCTCTTCTCAGACTAATATTTAATTTATGTCTTCAAAACACTGATGACGTCGTGAAACTAAGAATAGATCTCTCATATGGAGAAGCTGCATGTCACGTTTGAAATGGAAACATCTGAAGGAACTTAGAAAGTACATAAGAAAATATTCTGTCTAATAAAATCTTAGAACCCTTAGAAAATAATATTTTAAAAAAAATCCAACCCAACGAACTAACAAAAACTCACACTTCAAAACCCACTTCAAAATCTCAAAGAAGTGGAGTTTAATTCTCATAAATTTTTGGAAGCTTTTCAGTAGAATTTTCACATTACATTTTGATCAAGACTTGCAGGTTTTGCACTATTCAACCATATAAGTCTCAAAGTGATTTCTTTCACAGAAATATACAATCATTTTTTTGGGGAGAGACCCTAAATATCATCTAATCAAACTTCCTGAGCATAGGCAGTGACATTTTTTATTAGATTGGTTTCTGCAAAGCCCCATCCAACCTGATGTTGAACACTTCCAATGGTGGGTCACACACAATTTCCCTGTACAACCTGTTCTCAATATTCTCCTCATAAAATAAAAAGTCTTCCTTATGTCCAGCCTAATCCACTCTATTTCAATTTAAAATTCTTGCCCCTTGCCCTGTCACTACAGGCCTTGGTAAAAAGTGTATTATAGGACCTCCTTGCATGTACTGAAAGGCTACAGTAAAGTCTCCTCATAGATTTCTCATCTCCAGATTGAAAAAGGAAAAAAAAAAAAACAAAACCAAAAACCCCAACTCCCTCAGCACTTCTCTATGGGACAGGTATTCTAGCCCTCTGGTCATCTCTAGACCCACTCTAATGAGTAAATTCTCAGAGTGAAGTAATCTGAAAACATGAACTTTAGATACTACTCTGTTGGTGTCACTAAGTCTTGGTTAAGCAGTGCCCTCAAGGAGTTCAGGATCTGCGTCCTTGGATATGTATGACTCAAAGTCTACAACAAACACATATGTGGAACAGACTGTAAAGAAAATACACAGTATTGGCTCATAGATAATGCACAAGATGTTTTTGAAACTAGAACTGTAGCCAGGATGATGGTAGTGAGCTTTGTTTGTTTGTTTTGCACAAATGTTTTTAATGTTTTATTGTTTAAGCATCACGCATAAGAAAAATCCCCTCCCCCAAAAAATTGTTAAGTCAAGCAGGTATAAGTAAAAAAAAAAAAATATCTAGAATTTAGGATGCCATTATTGTGTGGTTAATTAACACAACTTATGCTGCCGTACATGATCAATGTTATTTTTTCACATACAGTATTTGATTTTTGCTTTCTACTTTGTCATTGCCTTCTTCTTTAGCAACATGGGAACACAGACAGGAAGCAACCTCCTGAGTAAATAAAGCCAGTCTTCTGTGCCTATAGACACTATGTAGTATAATTATATGCATAAATTTACCTATTTCTTCACTGAAAAGGTCTATTCTCCTGCATCACCCTCTCCAGAAGTCTATTCTGAAACCTCACTGCTCCAGCAATTTACAATCTTCTTCATTTTCTGTTTAGCTTAAATTTGCTCATAGCCAACCCACCCTATTTATTCTTGTGCCAACACTGCTGTTAGATTAAATAGCTCATGTCTCTCCTTGGTGAATTCTCCCTTCATTTATTTATAGACAACCATCATATCCTTCTAAGTCTTCATTTTTCTTGGGTAAACAAACCCTGTTTTCTCATGTCCTCTTTGCTGACAGGCTTTCTGTCGTTTTGATCACTGTAATAGACCTGTTCCACACTTGGGCCAACTTCAGTTCATTTTCTTTTACGAGTCCTGTCTTTTACATTCTCTAATTAATCTTACAGCCCTTGAGATGCTTATTCACATCCTTATTTTTTCAATTCACCTCTACCTTTTGTCATTTTTCCTCTGACACTCTAACCTTTATACTAGGGAGATGGAGGCTTGATTTTTTTCAGACCATATAGCTTGAAAAAATTCCAAAGTTGCTCTACGTTCAAGATCCTGATGTCTTCAGTGCAGGTACCTTCCCTTCATTCATCAGAAACTGTCCTTTAGAAACTGAGACCCTTTGTTAATGAACTCTGTTTATTTAGTTTCTTATTTTATTTCAGTTGAGTTAGCTTGCATTTCGGTGATCCAAGTTTTATTTAATTTTCTCCCCAACTCATATATAATACTTTAATTTCATGTGAATTAAAGATCTTTACAGCTTCTCCAAAAAGGCAGAAAAAGGAAAACCTCATGACAGTCTATATATAGCTGTGTCCAAGCAGAACAAAGATTATATTATCTTAATTATGTGGCAATTCAAATCATTAGGTGAAAGCATTTCTCATCCACACATGGTGAACCCATTTTTCATGACATGTGGTAAACCCAATCACCAGCGTCAGGTTTTCCCAAGATGTTGGTAAATTATTTTTATAACTTAAAAAGTGTTCCAAAATGTAAACAGTGACTAAAAAAAACTAACTAGAAAATAATTTATTGTGACGTAGCTCTGTTGATTGACACAGTAAAAATGTGATTTTGATCCCTGGGCTTTGAAGTGTCAAGAGTTTCTTACAAAATAGTGAACTGTAGAATCAATCTGCCTGGCAACAGAAGGAGCTCAGCACTTGCCAGAGGTGGTTATAGCTTCCCAAATGCAATCTTTCGTGTCTAATCTAAAAATGGAATGATTCCATTCCCTGTTATCCTTTGTTCCCCACTGCCATATTCCAAGGTGCAAATGTAAAATGACTCCAGGAAATTATTGTATCTATGCTTCCAGCTTCCATGCCATGCTTAACTACTCAGGTGCAACATGTACAGACATAAGTAACTAAAATAGCAAGAAGCACGTTTTCTAAATATTTATGGGCTTGAGTTTCAAAAATGAAACATCTGGGATTCTTTGGTTTGTTTTTTCTTTTTCTCTTTGACACAACTTTTCAAAAAGAAAAAGAAAAAGAAAAAAAACCAAACCAAAACAAAAAAACAAAACCAAAAACCACAAAAACAAACAAACAAAACAAAGACCCCAAAAACAAATAAACAAACAAACACAAGAAGAAAAACCCCAGATACTCTTCTGTTTAAATATAAATGCTGACTTCCCAAAGAAAGGGAAAAAGCACGAAAGAGGAGTGAGGGGCATTGACACCCTCAGGGAAAATTTCATCTCAAGAGAACTGACCTTTCAGAGAAAGCAAATTAAATTATCTTTCTCATCTTTTACTAGTGTTGTGACATCATTAAAATTCACGTTATATACCAGCATGCTTTGTTTTGTATTCATAACCTTAAACCAAAATTAATCAGTTGTCACATAGAGTTAAAATATTTGTTAATGGTGCCCAAGCCAAAATATGCATCGTCTCAAGAAGACTACCCTTACTGTAAAATAACACAAGCATTGTAGGGCAAAACTTCCTCACCTTGTATGAATCTTTGCAAAATAAGTCCAGGATATGTTGGGTTAGGGATGAAGGGGTTCCTGGATGAAACAAAAATGGAAAGTGTGTTAAAAAGTGTTAAAGAAATAGGGTCCACTGAAGTAGTGAGACACTACCACTTGTGCAATACTTGGAAGAAACAAAGGTTGAGAACAGTAACCTCTGGAGACCTTTGTTATCTTTACCAGGGATCCTTTCTATCCGTCTGCTTGGCTTATGAGTGCCCTGTTCTTCTACGTTACCTGTTACTGTAATATGTACTATGAAAATCTCAGCAAACTTAACTTAGTGTATAACCTCCTTATCTGGGAACTTACTTTAGACTTTGGATTTCCAGAAGAATAGGACATTGGAGCTGGTGAAACAATACTAGTACCTCAAGTACTTAGGCTGCTCATTTGGACAGTGGAGAGAACTGAACAGTATGAAGATAAATAAGAAAGTCTATGCACAAACTCAGGTGGAAAAATACAAGAGGAAGATCAGGAAAAGAAAAGCCAATACCCTTTCAGTAAAAAATCCTATGAGAATTCCAATTATTCTTTATTCAGTCACATCCTGATTAAAAAAAAAAAAATGTTGCATTAGGGGTTTGTTTTGTTTTGTTTTGAGGGGTTTTTGGTGGGGTTTGGTGAGGGCGGGGCTTGTCTGCTTTAATTTTTTGGTGGTGGTGTTGGTTAGTTGGTTAGTTATGTGTTTCAGAGAGGATGCTGCTAACGTGCCTGAGCATTTCAGTCTCTCAGTTTTATGAAACTTATTTCATATATCCATATAGCACCTTAGTAAAAACATAACAGCACCATAGAGTCAAAGTATATCACCATGGAAAAATAAAGGAAAGGAGATCTGAAGATTTTTCCCCAAAGTAATCCCCAGGGTAATAAAACAAGTCAATGAAGAGCTCAGAACTGGGTTAATGCACCTACGTGTCCAGATACCTTCCTTCATAAGATTGCAAATAAGAAAGTAATCCTTACAATATAAACTTGACTTCTTCCAGAACAAGGTATTTATTTGTTTTTGTAGAAAAGTCTATGCCCATTCACATTAGAAAAGTATCTTTTTTTAATATAAAGTAAGGAATAATATATTGTATATATTGTATTGATTTAAAATATTTTTTCCCCAAAAAAATAATTTCAAAGATTAAATTCTTAAATTTATGCTGTTTAGACTACCTTAAGAACAGGCCTTTTCCTTTAACATATGTGCATAAGTTCTTTAATTTCACTGGGCACAAAGATTTTACTGTGGGAATAAGAATAATATTTTCAAATCCTTGTACAACACTAGAAGATGTTCAAAACCAGGCAAATCCTGAAGGTGTTTCACTTGAGAAAGAGAATGTGGGTTTTGGAATGTTCTGAATATCTTTTGAAAATCAAGGTATTTGAAAATGTCACAAAAAACCCACCTCCCCAGATCATCTCTCCGTAATCATTGCTATTGATTCAAAATAACATCTAAAACCTGGGGTACAGGAATAAAGCTGAGAAGGAAGGATGAGACTGAAAAGCTAGTCAGGCTATATTCAGTTCCAAGAAAAAAAGAAATCATACAATATTTAACAATTTGTAAATGCCTGGCAGTCATGGAAGTGTTATACAAGCACCAGGGTGGATTTCTCAAGAACAGTTCATTTACTTCCCACCAGTACTAGA
The DNA here is from genome assembly GCF_003031625.1 of Empidonax traillii. Lineage (NCBI taxonomy): Eukaryota > Metazoa > Chordata > Aves > Passeriformes > Tyrannidae > Empidonax > Empidonax traillii. The sequence goes on from NW_020955203.1 coordinate 1,679,539, forward strand.
GCAATGAGTTTTATGAGTACCAGGAAAGAATGAACAGTTGACAAGCAGTGCAGTTCAGATATCACTACCTTTTGTCCTGTCCCTGGATACCACTGAGATGAGTCTTCACTCCTCCCTATCCAATATTTACGCCTACAAGTGAGATCCCCCGTGATGCTTCTCCAGGCTGAACAGTCCCAGCTGTGTCAGCCTCTCTTAGTGTGGCACATGCTCCAGTCTGTGGCCCTTCACTGGACACTCTCAGGTCCTTGTCTCTCTTGGAGCCCAGTGCTGGGTACCAAAATCCAGGAGTATCACACCTATGATGAGCAGAAGGGAAGGATTATCTCCCTTACCTGCTTGCAGCACTCCTGCCCAACACAGCCCAGGTGCATATTGTCTTTTGCTGCAGATCCATCTTGCTAACTAACGGTCAACTTAGCGCCACCACAACCATCAGGGCTTTCTCTTCAGAGCTGCTTCTCAGCTGGTTATTCTCCCCAGACTGTGCTGGTACATGGGGCTACTCCTTTCCAGGTGTAGGGACAAAAGAAATGCTCAGCCAAGCAAGATCAGTGCATTGAAGCAGGCATAGTCAGCTACATAAATATAGGAAGCAATGGAATATGTGATTTTTCTCATTAATAAGAAAGGGATATGACTTCACAGTCAGTTGAGTTGAAAAAAGAAAAAAAGAAGTGAAGGGAGAAAACTTTGTATTATTATATGGGCATTACTTATGGAAAAGAGTATTGCAAAAAAGACATATGAACTCATCCCTCAGTCCTACAACTCAGTGTTGCTACGTTATGATATCCTTTGTTTCCAGTATCGGGCTTTTTTTCCTAAACGAATTAGTTGAAATAAATGGTTGGTTTGTGTACAGAAGATAGAGAGGGGCAATGGAAACAGTCTCAAGTTAAAAATGGAATAAGGAAGAGGATAATTTGTTCACTTTATAAGATAAGTTTTGGGCTTAAAAGCTCAGTAAGGAGATTCACTCGAGACATCAGAAAAATCTTTCCAATGGAAAGAGGAATGAAGCACTGAAATCAGTTGCTAGGAAGGCTGTAGAGACCTCATCACTGAATTCTTGAACAGTCTCCTGTTCAAACGATGAAGGAAGATGTGATCCTACCATTGGACAGATGAGTTAGATGGTATCTTGTGATCCTGCGCAGCCACACTTTGATATGACTCTAAGGTTATATTGCATGAGAAAACATATGTCGTTAAAGATAAGCATAGGTATGAAGGTCTGCAGACTCAAGATTTATAATATCACAAGAAATCAGGAATATTGGAAGAGAAATAATCTGAAATCTTAGATGGATAGTCCTTCACATCTACAGTCCTGTAAACATTTGCTTATTTGAATCAATCTCACATCACTGAAATCAAATTACTTAAATTATTCAAGATCTAAATGTGCTAAAATCCATGTGGGTCCTGTTTGCAGTTAGTTTATGTCTATTAGGCACTCCAGCCAGCAATAAAGAAGAAAGCATCTGGGTACTTGCCAGCTAGAGAATGGCATTGTGTTCACTCATCAAAAGCAATAGAAACAAGGCTTCATGTGTTCACGTTTGCATGACAACGCGGTTTCTCCCCCTTTTCTATTTAGAGCTGAAGCTCTGAAGATTCCTTTGAAGAGAAAGGGAGAAAGGATTCTGAAAATAAAAATACTGATGATTAATTTAACCCCTTAAGCTAAAAGAAATCATGTTTTAGGTCAACCTCTACTGAACTTTGAGCTACATCTTAACAGAACTCATGAAGAAAAGGGGTACAAAACTGATCTATCCAGTGAGAGCTTTCTTTTCATGTGTGATGTACCAGTGAAAACAAGGCTTCCACTGCAAAGGGCTTTGAATAATAATAATGAACATAATTTTCCTTTATATTTTTTTTTACTCACTAAATTCCTATCCTAAAACAACTGAAAAGTGAATTTGCTGTTCACAGGTTTATCATCCTCTCTCTCTCCCCTCTCTTCCACAAACCTGCACAATATACTGATGCTTATCACTCCGGTTCCCTCTTGCAACTATATAAAAAAAGACATTTTATGGTCACTCAAAATACTTTGGTTTTATGTAAACTGGCTCAACATTGAATATGTGTGATTTTAAATGTGTGAATAGTTATAGCACAGTCAGCAGTACTATTTGAACACATCTAAATTAAATTGATTTTTTTGGTGAATGTGGTTAAGACCCTTCTTCCTAGGTCCTTTTAAGAAATTTTTATTACTTTCAGGGGGAAAAAAAAATACAACTACCAGAAACATGTTTCTATCCTTCCTGTGGAAAATCCCCTTTAGTGCGTAAATGATACACATACATTAAATTTTATTGTTTGTGTAACTTGCTTTGCACTACAGGGAAATGGGTTGCAGGGACCCAGACAACTGCTGATTTCTGATGGAGGTCCACTGCACCAATGAAGTCTCCTGCAGCAAGTGTTGGAGTTTACAACCATGAGTTCCCAAAAACAAGCAGAACCACGTCATGCTACTGTCTAGAACACACAGATAAATTCTTCCAGTGCAGAGAATGCTGCTGTTGTGATTCACAGCGGGGAAATGCTACTGCCCTGTGTTTTTAAGACATCTATCACAAAGATAGCTCCGATCTTTGCAAAGTTCCTAGTTTTGACATTGATAAGAAAAATTATAATCATAATAATTGCAAAATTACAGTAATGATAACAATAACAGCAATAAGAACAGAAGTGGTGATTTAGTGTGGTGATTTATCTCTGATGATGAGGGTAATAATAATAGGAGCTAGTTCTCTGTGAAAAATTCTGTACAAAACACATGCTTCACAATTGCATCTTTTGTTAGGCTTGAAAATCTAGTGGCAGTACCCCACCAAAATATGGTTTTAATATATATATTGACTGCACTGAATAAAAGTGAATAAATAAGTAAATGAACCTGTTTGAACTTATAGGAAATTTAACTGGCCTTCTCAGCCTGTGTTCTTGATAGGCATGCAAAAACCATGAGCGTGTTAATGGAATGTTAATATATTCTTAAAAGGCTGAGAGAGTTGCCTTTGAAATGATTTTAAATTAAACAAAAAATATGGATGGGGGAAGGAAAAGAAAGAGAAGAGAGGGGAAAAAGAAAGAGAGAGAAAAAGAAATATAAATGGAGAGAAGCAGTTTGATTGTGGGGTTGCAGATATTCCCTAAGGGGAAGGACAGAAGGACTGCGAAACAGCTCTTTCCCTTTATCATGCAAGCAATTACTGGCAATTTGTTCTGGCCAGTAAAACTTCTGATATTATCATGGTTGCTGAGTAATTTATCATCAAAGTTTAATGTGAAAACAGGTGACTGTGTAATCACCAATCTAGGAACAGAAATAGAATCGTTATTATTTCTGCCTGAAGAGAGGGGTTCTTTTTTTTTTTTCTTTCTTTCTTTTTTTTTTCCCTCCCTTTCTGTCAATTGACTTAACGGCCAAAAGGCTGTTCATCACATCACCATGAATTATAAAACCTCTATTAAATATTCATAAAAGTTTTGAAATGAATGTGTGATAGAGATGAAAGCCAGGCTAATTTAAATACCTACCAGACCTGTCTTAATTACAGAGGTAAAATGAGATATAAAAATTATAGCAGCAAGGATAGGAAAAAAAAAGTTGAAACAGTTCATTCCATACATTATGTGCATCTTCTTTTCGACTAGTGATGATTAATTTGTACACATGCTGTGGTATACAGGTCTATTGAAATAAGTCAGTTTTTAAGGTCCATGTTGTTTATAATAATGGGACATTTTTTGGCTCTGTGGGAAGAGACACTAGATGAGAACTTGTTTCTTGGTACATGTTTTTGTGAGTTTGTGCGGGCATGTGTAAGGAAATTGTTCAACTAACTTTAAAATAATAAAACCAAAACAGTCACGAGTGTCTGCAGGTGAGTCTGAAACACAGTATGCTGGGAAAAGTTGAAATGTTTAAATTCTCCCCGTGAAAAATAACTATGTACTTGCTCAGTCTACTGGTCCGTATTGGATAGTATGTGGGGTGTCTGAAGAACGGAGTTGTCCATGAATAGAGGAGAAGCATGCTTAATGATGTTTAAAATCCATTGGTGGAGCACCAAAGAGATGTTTTTGTAAATATACATTTATATGCAGTTTTTATAAATATACATTTATATGCAGAATCAGGCCTTTGCTTTGCAAAACAGCCTGTCAGCTGCACATGGCTAGAAAAAAGAAAAAAATTCCAAATTAACAAATCCAGAACTCACAGAGGAATATGCACTGCAGAACTGCCCAGCCAGATTGGAATATCTAAGTTATGATTCCTTTAATTTAGATGTAGAATATCATCAAACTGATGATAGCTCTTAAATCAGACATCCAAAATTTTCTGTTGTTTCCTTAGAGAAACCAGGCTTTCTACTGCGTGAATTGTCTCATCCTACCTCAAATAATTCCTAATTAAATGTATGAGATCTTTTTCCAGAGAACTGACCTGGATTACAAGTTTTGTTGTAACAAATATGTGAGGGTAGGTTCGAAATCCTTGTCATAGGTACAATGCAGTATGATGTGTTTTTCCACCCTGGTAATGAAATGAAAGTACAAAGACCAAGCATGGCCTGCTAATTATTATCTGCCTACTAATTATAATTATTTTTATTAATATTCAAATTTGAGATATTTTGATGAAAGAACACATTGACATAGTTATGAGCAAGTCATTGTGGCATTTTTCACTTTAAAAAAATCTTATATATGATAACAAAAAATTAAGATCACTCTTGGGCAGTTAGCTAAACTTCTCAAATCTATTCCAACCTTCTTCCTGCGTCACTAGTCTCCTAAGTAGTAGTAGTGCTGCTACTATCACTCCCAGTACCACATCCTATTGCTACTACTACTGTTGAACTGCTGTTACTCTTTTTACATCACAATATAAATTCAGTTTCCTAGTGTGGAGAATTCATCATAAATTCTATGATAAATTGAGCATACATTTAAGAAATGTTCTGGCTAGAGGTGGACTCAGTTGTTCACGTAGCATTTTCCCAAGCCACAATTCACAATGGAGGAATTCAGCACAGTGAAAAAAAAAAAAAAAGAAAGCCAAACCTCAAATCCTGTGAGAAGCAAAATTCAGCAGAAAAAGACAGCTGAAAGTTTGTGTTCATAGTTATCTTATCTAGGACATGCAATCTATTTAGATAGAATTGACATATTTTACTTCATTATTCCCCATGTCTCTGTGATTGACAGATTAAGTTTGTCTAATAGCAGGACTTGAGCTGATTTCATAATTAGCATAGTTCTATGTCTCCAAAAGTTCTTTGTTAGAATTGATATGAAAGAACTAAGGTTTGTAAAGAAAAGGGGAGGAAAGCTTTGCTGACATCCTAATAATTACAAATCTGGACTTCCATCAAACTAAATAAAAAGTCCACTCTGCCTTGATTCCAGGGAAAATTAACTGGATAACTTTAAAGAAGTGCAGTCTTTGTTTTGATACATCTCTCTGTATTGTTCCTTTCTATGAAGAGTTTTGATATACGTTTATAAGATCATGGAGCTGGCAGAGAAGTTCAAATTTAAAAAAAAAAAAATGTTCAGAGCTCTCAATTAATATTCAAAGTAATTTTGAGTTAGTCTCAAATGTAAAGCAAGGCTATCTTACCTGTTTGCTGTAATTTATTTTAGTTTTCTTCTTTACTTGGTTCTTGACTGGTCCTATGAGACTGTTAGTCCTATTCCTAATACAGAGGCAGTTCAAGTAAGAACCTGAATAAATGACCATCAGCAGAAAATAACTGCTGCACTGATTCTCTGGAGGAAACTGAAAAAATATCCCTGGACAAGTTTTCGGAGTATTTGCATTCTGTTTCTGCTATTGGAAAACTTAGGCTAAGGGCTACTGACTGACTAAATTGCACTTCAGTCCCAATTTAGCAGACACTACAGAAACTTTAAATATAAAGTTTGGTTAAGACACTTTTCATGCAAACATGTTCTGACCGCAGCTCACTACATGCAGCATCTTTCTAAAGCAATTTCAATTTGAAGAGGCTATAGGTTTTGACCAAGTACCATGACTGTTCTGAAACACAGATAATGAAGTCTCAGGATCCAATCTGCCACATGTGGTCTGCCTTGTCTCGTTCAGTCAACACTGAATATTGTGCATGGGTCACCAGAAATTACCAGGAGGCTGAGGAAGTGACTTCACACATAGTTGACAAGAGGTTACAGTTTTCTAAAATCCTCATCTGAAGACATGAATCCTACAGTATTTTGAAGTGAGACTGGGGGAGGGAGGTAATGAAATTCCATTAAAATTAGTCACCTGCAGCCTTTTCTTTTTTTCCCTCTAGCCAGATGTAGTTAGCTGAAGTCTAACAAAGGTTTCTGCAGCAGGTATTTCATCTGTCATATCAAAACATTTTCAATACCCACTACCAATATGACACTAAATTTTAGTCTCCCATAAATGTCAGCCCATTTATAATTTCGGGTTGCAGTACCACAAAAGGTAGATGACAAGCTTGTATTTCACACTTGCTATTGAAATGAATAAAAATGACTAGTCCCTTAAAAGAAAGGGCATGCGGGGGAGTTTATGTGGGGATGTGTGTGCTTGGGCTTGCTTGTGCCTTTTCAGAAAGTATATTCTGGCAAGCGTATGGTGATTTGCAAATGTGTTCCCATAGAAATTTCACCCAGGGTGTTTGAAAGACTAAAGCTGGGCTATCTTGCTAATATCCCCAATTAAGGTGTGATATTAGCAGCCATGCATACTTTGGCTGGAGGTATTGGCGTGAATAGGAAGGACCTAAAATGGATGAGGGAACCTGAATGCAGTGGCAGGGATAAGATCAGGGATAAAAATTAATAGGAGATGGAACTCTCTCTTCAGCTGACACAAATGGATACTGCTGGAAAAAATAGCAGGCACTCATTCATAATGATCACCACCTAATTGGAATCATTCTTTTGGATACATATCTTTAACAAAATGGTATGTTTAATAGAGATGGTAATGCGGTGCAGGACGTGAGAGCCACTAGACTGACTGAGCATCTTATTTAGCTGCATAGAATGTGATGAACACTTATTTGGATTCTGCTTACAGGTAGACCCAAAATGAAATCTCAGAAGTCAATATTTTATCCCCATGCTCCTGCCTCCATAAAAAAAGAAAAAAAAAATAGAAAGTAATAGGAAATGTGCATGTGGTGTGTGTTGGGGTCACTTTTCTGCTGTGTTTAATTTCTCCTCTCAATGCCAAAAAAGAAATACATAGTTATATTTTTCAGCATTTCCCATTCAAAATATAGTATTTAAAATAAGAATAAAAAAGGCAAATAAAATGTCAGTTTATAAGAGAAAAGTATAAATGGATTTGAATTTTTGAGGTGTAACATGCCTCACAGAAGCTGGAGTATGGAAACCTTTGTGAATTCAGGATGGTATAACAGTAGGGATTTTCACTGAAGTGTAAGATCCACAAAGGGAGCCCCCGGTGGTCTAGGGGAAAAGACACTGCACTGTCACTGCAGAGACCCGGGTTCGATTCCCGGTCGGGGCCCCTCCCTGGGCAGATGGAGCTCGTTAGCCCTGTAAGGCAATCCATCTACGTCCTGAGGACCTCGCTGCCACCGTCCAAGCGTGCTTGGCCCCGGCAGATGAACCTCAGGATTAAAGGGTGGGCTCAGTTCCGCGCACACTGTGTCTCACCTAAAAAATCCAATGCGCAGGCTGGAAGGTGGAAAGACCTTCCCCGGTTCTTTGTTCGCGAAGAGACTGGCCATATATATATATAAGATCCACAAACAAAAAAAAATATTTTTGACTGCATGATACACTTGGTCTGACAACTGTTCAAACAATACAAACCCAATCTGGGCAGCAGGGATTAGAAGCAACACTCTAAAATATCAGCTTCTTCTCTAGTAGACTATGTTTCACAGTCATTCTCTTTCTCTGAACCCTTATTTTTTTCCAAAGATGCTCAGTTTTAGTACAAGCACTGAAGAACACTCAACACAAGACACAATCTCAGAAGAAAGTTGAAACCAGACCTGCTACTCTGGTATTAATACCTTAATCTAGTAATGCCTGATCTAGAACACCTGATCTAATTAAAGATGTCCCTGCCATCATGGCAGGGGTGTTGGACTAGATGGCTTTTAATGGTCCCTTCCAATCCAAACTATTCTATGATCCCCTGATTCTGTAATCACTTAGAGTAGAATAGCTGTGTGTAATTTGATGCAGATTTCTAAAACTAAAATATAAATTGAGCTGCAAATAAGTAGAGGTAAATTTCCTAAAAACCTTCATGAAAGAGGTATTTATTTCTTTCCAATGAGCATTAAGAATGATTAGTTAGAAGTAGTGGGTCTACACCATAGATATCTGAAGCAAGGTCAGATGATCTTTGAGCTCCTATGTAAAAAGAAATTTAAACATTACCATCACTTCTGTCCTATAAAGTGATCTTTATTTCTCTTATAAACAATAATTTAAGCACTTTACTTCAGAAAACAGCTGTGATTAAGGAGTTGTTCTCCTTACTAGGAAAATTTTCCTTACTAGGAGACAGTTGTGCCTCAGAGCTGCTTAAACACTTAAAGCTGCTACATTTGATTGCAGATTTGATGCCAAATTTGCACACCCAAGCAGCTAAAACTCCATACACTAATTCAGTCTCTATCTGTACCAGGAAGTTGAATGACTCCTTCATCTCTGAAACAGAGTAAAATTCTCTTTTTTAAGAAAAGAAACTTTTGAATAAGCAGTGTGAATATTATGTTAATGTATTTTGATGAAAAAAACAATAAAATAATATTCTACATAGGGAAACATAGATAGATATCTCTCCATTTATATATGTAAATATACATGAAGAAGAAAAGGTCATGATTGTGAGGAAAGAAGCTTTTTCATCCATCAAGTTATGCAGGCAGATGACTGGTCCTTGGCATGAGATTTATTTCTCTGAACAGACATGAGAAGCTACTGGACGTGGCATCAGTAATTGCTGGATGTAACAAATCAAAGAGTGAGAAGCTGACAAAAGCTACAGATTTGATGGTGGGATGGCTGGATTTCACAGGCAGGCAGAGAAGTGTTTTAGAGAAAGGCCAACCCTCACAGAAAATTACAGGGGAGTTCTGGAGACATTTTGGAGAGCAGTCTTGCAAGTCCATCACTACCAAATTAGGCCAAGATTAATTTAGCAGCAAGTACAGAAACACCAAATTTAGATGCCAATGCCTCAAACCTGGGACCAGTGAAGAAAATGTAATTAGGAATAAGTTGTTGATTTGGGAAGGGACGAGGACAGAAAAATGCCAGGGTCAAGAATAATGTGGGATCACAGAATCACAGAATATGCTGCTTTGGAAGTGACCCACAAGGATTTTCAAATCCAGCTCCTGGTCCTGCACAGGACCATCCCCAAAAGTCACAACATGTTGCTGAGAGTATCATCCAAACGCTTCTTGAACTCTATGAGCCTTGGTGCTGTGACCACTGCCCTGGGGAGTCTGTTCAGTGCTCAACCACCCTCTGGGTGAAAACATTTTTTCTAATATCCAATCTAAACATCCTCAAACACAACTTCGGGCCATTCCCTTTGATTCTATCAGAAAACTTGGGTGAAAATCGAGGAAAATAGTAAATAAAAGGAGCTGATGGCATATAAACAAGTCTCTGTTAGGTGTTTATCTGTCTTATATAAGCACCTGATCATTGCTCATGACATTCAGGCTGATGTAACCAGTGAGTAGGAGGAGAGTAGCCTTCAGACCCAAGCTGTGAGCTGGTGACTGGATGAGGGACCTGGATTCAGAGCCTGCACTGCAGAGGGACTGAAACCCTGTGTTAATATTAAAAAATGTCTGTCAATGCAGGTGTGCTTGATAAAGGCACTGCTCCCTGTCTTTGCTGCTCTGTGTGAAATGCATGTGCACATGTGTGCAGATGTGTCTGTGTTTACTGGGCCCACAAGTCCACCTCTGTTACCAGCCAGGCCCACATGGGCAGCTGCAGCCTTGCTTCTAGTAAAGGAGACCACTGATCTTCGGATCTTGAAGTCTGGTCTGCAAGAACCCAGCTGCCTTAAATCTCCTGCGATTTTTGGTGGATAAGTGTATTCTAGTTCTAAGGGAAACTAAGGGAAGGTGAGCAAATTAATACTGCACAGTTAGGGGGTTTTTTGCACTCTTTTTTCTCTTTCACGTCTTTCGTCATCCGCTGTTTGGTGGCCTCTTGGTTTACTTCCACTGTCACATCAAAGCTTTATTTTGTGTTCCTTTGGACAAAAATGAGCTGCCTTGTTTCCAAACACACGTTGTCTTGACATAGAATTAGAAGGCATTTCTGTGCTCTGTATTCGTCTCCTGGGAATAACAGTGGACAGCATGCTCATGTGATATTCTGAGGAAAGCAGGTGGTGCTTTCCTCTCCTCAGGCAGACCACATCTTAGTAACTGACTGTTCGCAGTAGACAGGCAAACGAAGTTAAAAAAAAAAAAAAAAAAAAAAAAAAAAAAAAAAAAAAAAAAAAGAAAGAAAAAAAAAAAGGCATGATTCTTTGTAGCTTTTTCTCATCTGACTACACAGAGAAGTAATCCTACAGGTGCTACCTCTGTGTTTTTTTACAGGAAGGATGTCCATCACCCTTCATTAACAGGTCAATTGGCCTGACAATCTGCCAACCAGATTTCCAAAGATGCAGAACAACACAGGTGTTTGTTGCCTTTTTTGGATCTTCCCACATGTGGATGTTTTGTGCCCTGTAAGGTACTTCCAACATACCCTGGAGAGATTCTCCTAAAGCTGAGATGATAATGTGAGGTTTCTGGCCAGGAGTGTTCACTCCATCCCACAGCCCTGTGTGCCTTGAAGATTTTCCTGCCCTGATGGCATCACATCTACATTACTAGTTCTAATTAACATAGGTGAAAATGAAAGAGGTTTTGCTTTACTAAGCAGGAGAGAACAAAGATTGAGCCTGACTTGTGAATACATCTTCTCTTTCAAGAGTAAAACATAGAACTGTTCAGTACATCAGATGAAATTATCAGCCATCTGTGAACTGAGCATCAAAGACACAATTAAAATACCAACATGAATTCTCTTCAAATAATTTATAGCAATGCTTTGTGCACACATCTCTGTTCTTCCCCGAGCTCCAGACCTCTCTGTAGTGATATTTTAATTTGCATCCAGAATACTGGGGGGAACCAACCAAAAAAAGAGTTAATAATAATAATGGGAATAAAACAAAAAGTAAGAACAAAGACAAAGGTTTTATACACGACACAGATATCTTGTTTTTTGTTTCAGCGTAATAGAGAGTGGAAAGTTCAGTGGCAAGGTTATAGAACTGCACCTATCATCAAAAATAGTTGTGAGAGCAACAAGATCAAGGGCAAAAATGAGTACCCCAGAACTTTTCTGTTACGATGAGATATTGGCAGTGAGGTTGACTCAAAGTAAAAACTTTCTTACTCTCTTTCTTTGTCCTCCACAAGGAGTGGGAACTTAAGAAAATTATTTCAGAAAAAAAAAAAAAAAAAGAAAAGATGAAGAAGAAGGAGTTACTGGTTGCACTGAGACAGAAATCAGAAACAGGAAAGAGGGGAAACAAGCAAATGCATAAAGATGCTGCTTTCAGCCATGTTGTTGGGTAACCGTGGGTTTATCAAATATTGACAAACATGAAATGATTGTAATCAGTCACTGTCAGAAGGGAACAGGTACCCTCCTCTCTTTTACAAATGATCCAATTAAAGGAAACATGTTGGCTATAAAAGTCAAAATCAACAATGCACTGTACGCTGACAGCCCATCCAACATATAAAATCAATAGTGCATTCTTCTTCTAGCCAGCACAAAGCAACAGTAGCAACTTTCCCACCTCTTTAGTCAAATATGACACTGTATCAATCGATCAAAACTTAGTATTTATTGAACACTGGCTTCTGAAGAATGCAAAATGTATTGTTCTTTCCTTATTTTATTTCAATAAAGTTTAACTTAAAGGCATAACACTTGAGAGAGCTCAACTATTTTATTGTGGTTAGATATAGCTATAGCTAGCAGGATAGATAGATCTAAATGTATATTAATACATGGTCCTTGGGAAATAGATTGCATATACATTCTTTGCCTGAATGGGAATAAAAGTCTTTCTGATGCAGGTTTGTAAGATTTTTTTCTTTTTTCTCTTTTCTTTTTTGTCTTTTGTTTGCACTAAAATTTAGCTGTCTTTTGAAGTGATGTTTGTGTAGAAGAAAACTTTCTTATCCCACAGAGATTTCATCAATACAGGAAGACATGATTATTCTGCTGAAATTGAATCTGTGTTTGTCATTTTCCTCTGTCCTTGATACAAGGGAAGAGTATTAAACATGACTGTATGTCAGCACATGGTCAAAACTAAATCCAAGTTTAAGTATGATGCTGATAAGAAATACTATAAGTGAGTGTTAATAGTTTTTGATGATGCTGGGTAATTATAGATCAACTAAACATTAGTTTAGGTAACTCCTCTCTGTTTACACTCACTGGTGACTGTAATGGCTCTGTGTTTTTGTAGTTATTTTCCCCTCTCTTTTCACTGGGGATTAGAAATTCCCAAAGACAAGATTCAATTAAAATGTTTCAGCAATTAAATGAACAAGCAAACAAACAAACAAACTCTCCAAAGCTTTGTTCATTTAGATGTAAAGGATGTTTTGGTTTCTTTGGTCTAGTGTGTTTCTTTTTCATTTTGGTTGGAAAAGACCTTTAAAATCATCACATTCAACCCCTAACCCATCACTGCCAAGTCTAGCTCAAAACTGTGTCTCTGAGCACCACATCTACATGTCTTTTAAATACCTCCAGGGATGGTGACTCAAGCGTTGCCCTGGGAAGCCCTGACCACATTTCAGTGAAGAATTTTTTCCTGATATCCAATCTAAACATCTTATGGCAAAATTTGATGCCATTTCCTCTACTTCTATCACCCCTTACTTGGGAGAAAAGACCACTCTCCACCTGGCTACAACCTCCTTTCAGGTAGTTCTAGAGAGCAAGGAGGTCCCCTCCGATCCTCCTTTTCTCTAGCCTAAACACCCTCAGCTCCTTCTGCCGTTCTTCTTTGGGCTTGTGCTCCAGACCTTTCACCAGCTCTGGACTTCCTCCAGCACCTCAATGTTCTTCTTGTCATGAGGGGCCCAAAACTGAACACAAGAGTCAAGATGATACCTCACCAGTGTCCTGGTGGACAGTCCCTGCCCTGGTCCTGCTGCCCACACTATCACTGACACAGGCCAGGGGCCATTGGCCTTCTTGCCCACCTGGGCTCACTCTGGCTCATCTTCAGCCACTGTCAACCAGCACTCCCCAGGTCCTTTCCCACCGAGCAGCTTTCCAGCCCCTCTGCCCTCAGCCTGGAGCACTGCAGGGGGTTGTTGTGACCCAAGGGTAGGACCTGGCATTTGGAATTGTTGTGCCTCACATGACTGGCCTCAGCCCATCGATCCAGCCTGTCCAGATGCCTCTGCAGAGCCTTCCTACCCTCCAGCAGATCAACACTCCCACCCAACTTAGTGTCATCTGCAAAGTGACTGAAGGTGCACTTAATCCTCTTGTCCAGATCCTTGATAAAGACCTTAAAGAGGGCTGGCCTCAGTACTGATCCCTGGGGAACACCACTGACCATCCACCAGCTGGATGTAACTCCAGTCACCAGCAAACCCTGGGTCTGACCATCTAGCCAGTTTGTTAACCAGCATTCATGGCATGAAAAAGCTGAGTATGTAAAAATAAAGGTATGGCATTAAGTGTGATGTTTGGTTGAAGTTCCTGAACACCGGGAATGTTCAGAGGCAGATTTTATTTCTGTCTTTCTCCCATTTCCTCTCAGCTTCATAAAACTTCAACAGCTTTTCTATGTCTGTGAGGGATGTCACTGGAGTTGTTTGGACCCAAGGGCAGGACCTGACACTCTACCTTGTTTAACCTCACCCAATTAGCCCAATAATCATCTGCCCAGATCCCTCTGCAGAGCCTTCCTGCTCTTCAGTAGATCAACACTTACACCCAGCTTGGTGTCATCCTGAGGATGCACTTGATCCACTCACTTAGATAATCAGCAAAGACATTAAACAGGGGTGGGCCTGAGCCCTGGGGAACACACTGGTGGTGGTGAATTCAGTGCCTGCTGAATGTAGCACTTTTCACCACCACTCTTCAGGTCTGGTCATGGGCAAGATTTTTAGCCAGGAAACAGTGAACTTATCCTAGCCACGAGCAGCCAGTTTCTCCAGGGGAATGCTGTGAAAAATGGTGTAAAAGGCTTAATTAAAATCCAGGCAGACACGTTTGCAGTCTTTCCCTCATCCACTGTCATAGACAGAGATGTTAGTCAAGCGAGACATGCCTTTCATGAACCCACCTTGACTGGGCCTGATGCCTTGGTTGTTCTGTGTGTGTCACATTGTGGAACTCAAGGTAATCTATTCCATGACCTTCCTTGGCACTGAGGTCGGAGTGACAGGCCTCCAGTTCCCAGGATTCTTTTTCCAACCCTTCCTATAAATGGGCATCACATTTGCCAACCTCTAGACCACTGGGACCACCCCAGTTGAACAGGACCACTGAGAATGATGGAAAGTGTCAGTGGGCTCCTCTGATACTTCCCTCAATACCCTTGGATGTAACCCATCCAGTCCTGTAAACTTATGTGTGTCCACATAGTACAGCAGATCACTGACCACTTCCCCTTGGATTACAGGGGCTTTATTCTGCTCCCCACCTCCATCTTCCAGCTCAGGGGAGCTGTGGAGAAGTAGTCTTGCTAATATAGGCTGAGGCAAAGACAGCATTAAGTAGCTCAGCCTTTTCCTCATATTTTGTCACTAGCTTTCACTATGTATCCAATACAAGATTGAAATTCTTAGTCCTCCTTTTTTTTGCTGATTTTTTTTTTTTTTTTTTTAATCAGCAGCAGACATATTAAGTTCTAGCTGGGTTTTGGCACTTCTATAGTTTTCTCCCTGCACAATTTCAAAACATCCGTAAAGTCCTCTGGAGTTGCCTGCACCTTCTTCCAAGGATGACACACTTTCTTTTTTTCTCCTGAGCTCCAGCCAAAGCTCTGTTCAATCAGGTTGATCTTTACCTCCAGCTAGTCTTTGGGCACATGGAGATGGTCTGCTCCTGTGACTTAAAGCATTCTTTCATAAAGCATGTCCAGCCTTTCTGGGCATCTTTGCCCCTCAGAACCGGCTCCCAAGGCACTCCATCAACAATCTCCTAAACAGGACAAAGTCTGCCCTCCAGAAGTCCAAGGTAACAGTTATGCTGTCTCCTCATTAGTTCTCAAGAATCAAAACCTCTGTAATTTTGTGATTGTTATGCCCATGACAATCTCCAGCTATCACATCACCCACAGATGCTTTCACGGCTCATAAACAACAGGTCCAGGTAATTCCTGATTTGAACAGAAAGGCTCTAATCTGCTTCCAATATCACTGGAAAAACACTTCAGCTGTGTTCAATCAGGCCCTAAGACAATCAGACTTTTTATTTTCATTGCTGAAATTCAGAGTTCATAAATTATGCACATCTCTGATATAATGGACATTGCCTAATTTCTCACATTGGCTGCTTGATTGTCATTTTACTTTTAAATCACTAGCTTTCCCAATTACAAGGCAAACCAGTTCATAAAATATTGACGTCTCAAAGAGACCTGCTTGTACCAGTTGAAGAAATGTGTGTCTAATTTTAATATGCCTCTTTCCCCTTTCCTAAGGAAGGGGAGTGTTCCAACAAAGAAAGTGAGCGACTTTTTCATCCTTTGTTCTTATAAAATGAAATATTAAGTTGTACATGTGTTCATATTAGTTTTATATCTTATAAATAAAAATTGCAGTTTATAAGGGACACTAATAAAGACCATGTCTTTATAAATAAAATGTATCCTGTAACTATTCAGTAAGATCAAGGTTTCACACTATTTTCACCCATTAGAGTAAGATAAATACTTTATAATTTGGGCTCTCTAAAAAATTAGGAATCAGGTTCAAAATATAAACAATAGACATGATTCTTCATAGCCATGAAATTCTCTGGCATAAAATCCCTGAGCTTTCACAAATTCAAGGTAAAACTGGACAAGTTTCCAGCAGATAATTCTGTTACACGTTAAAAATTATATAGAAACCATCTGTGGGTCAAGAAGTTGCTTTGCCACAAGTTTTCCATTGCTGGAGGAATTTTCGTTGGTGATATCATGAATGTTTGGTTCATTTTTTGTATACCACCCTTTGTTATCTGCTTTGACTGGGGTCACAGCCTGCTTGCAAAGCCAGATGGACTTCTCAGTGACTGAGTACAGGAACTCATGTTTCCACAGCAAAGGGAAACAAGGGCTAAGTTCACCAAAATAAGTAATGCCACTTTCAATTTGTTAAAACTGTGCCTAGGAATGGAAAAAGTAAACTCTCATGATTAGTCAGCAGCTGTTTAAGATTTTCAGCAGTTTTTGTGTCTTACGGATAAATGCAACAGTTACTTTGATAGAATATAGCTGACTTCTACAAAGTGTTTTATTTCTTATTATTTAATTATTTATCTGATGTTTGCAATATATGATATATCAAGGGAATGTATAGTATAGGATGGATCAAAACCCGATCTGTTTCTTTAGATTTTAAAATTTTAGTATGGACATTTAATAACATTTTAAAAATGCAGCATCAAAATATTTATATCCTGAAAAATTGTTTATTTTCAATTTTTTCTTTTGTGGAAAGTGCATCAATACTTCATGAAGTACCATGTATCTATATTTACTGGCATGTTTTAACTAGTTCTAGTCAGTTATTATGGGACAGACTAGTCTTCAAAAATTGTAATTTTAAATGGTTGCAATGAGATTTATGTGATTTAATACACTTCAATAAAAAAAGTTGTGATGGAAAAACAGAGATGTAGACCATATCTCTGAGAAGCAAAGACTTCTTCTATAAAACAGGGAACCAAGAAGAAATTTTTAGGGTCTTGGGAGATAATCAGTTCCATCAAATCCATTATCTAAAAGGTCTTGGTGATACAGTCAGATGTATTCAACCATAAGAAAAAGAGCTTCCAGATGCATATTTTTTCTTTTGATGTAAAGGAAAAAGAAATTCTGTCAAGCACAGGCAAGACAGTGGCCTTTTTTTTGTGTATAAAATCTTCTAAGGGTTGATATTAGAGTATGAAGTTTACTTTTAGTGTTCATGGTTCAGGATGCTGAAGTATCAAAAATAGTCCAGAACTGCATATACAAATGAAAAACAGCCAACAGATTGGAAAATTAAATCTACACTATGATCGGAAAGGACTAAATTCATGCAATAGGCTGAAAGAAAAGCAGGAAGGTGATTTAAGCAGCTTCACACCAGGTACTTAAAACTGAAAAATATCTATGATTTAGACAAGGCTAGGAGCAGTAAACAGAGTCTCTCTATTCCTGATATGGGCAATATTGTCTTCAGGTCTAAAAAGACCCAGAGGAATGTGCTAATGTTTGCCCTGGGGTTCTCATATCACTGTAGAGATCAGAAAACTGCTGAACTATGCTAGGATTTTCATCTGACCTTTATTTGGAAGCCATATACTGTGAAGGTGCCACTATACTCCCAAGTATCCCTCTGGACTGGAATGAGGATGCAGATACAATGTGCACCTGAATGCAGGAACTCAAAATTGCAAAGTCAGTTCAGCAAGTAAATTTGTGAAACTTTAAAACAATACCCCATTGAAAATGGTTGGTGCATTATCTCTCAAAGAATAGATGGTTATATCAGGTTTGGGTTTTTCTGTTGTTTGTTGTTTTGTTTTGTTTTCATTCTTCAATTTTTTCTTCTTTTCAAAAATAAATGTCTTCATCTCAATTTTAAAATCAATTCATTGTTTCTGTAGATTAGTGGGAGTCATCCTCTATTTCCATAAATATTTAGGAGGAAAAGAGGAAATAATAAAGTTTGTACTGTTTTTAGCAGGCTTTTAGTACTCAGAATTCAGCATAAATATGTTGTTAGTTAGAAAATGTTTCACTAAAGAGAAGTACTTGGCAGGGCCAGAAGGATTTTTTTTCTCCAGTGCATCACATAACTTCAAAGCATGTGTTTCACAAACAAAAAAGAAACAAACAAAAAACCTCATCAAGCTAACAAGCAAGCAAAACCCAACCAAGAAATCAAAAATAAAAACAATAGCAACAACAACAAGTCAAAACCCCTCAGTCTGAGACTGATCATGACTAAAAGGGTACTTGGTGACAGAGAATCCTTTTAGGTTCTTATCTTGTTGTGATGAAGCAGAAACCTCATTATTCTGTGTTCTGGCCTCTCCTGCCCTTTACCTGTGACTTAAACTTCCTTAAGACTTTTATAGTCAGCCTTGTTATCACTGGAGTTTATAAAAGTGGGATTTGGGTTTGGGTTGGGTTTTCTTATTTTGTTTGGTTTGGTTTTGGAGGGCCAGGGATAGGGAGGGAAACTAAAATCTGAATCAAACACGTAAAAAAGTCTATGAGATAGGATATATGAAAAATGACACTGACATCTAATAGTTTACTTCTGAGTTTTTTATGATTTTTATTTGAAAGATTGCCATTTGGAGACCTTCTAATGTGGCTACAAGTCTCCACTGACTATTTAGGGGAGAATGTAGAACATGGAGTATAAATTTTAAGTTAGAATACTGAGCCTAAGATGTGTAGACTGGACCCCACCTGTCATTAGCAACATAAACTTCCATTGTTCTTTTTTTGAGTATGGAACACCAGTATCTGTTTTCTCTAGAAAAGTTCCATCAAACTTGGGGAAAGCAACAGTACATGGACTGCAGGTCTCCTGACTTCAGCAGCAGCTATGGCTTTAAAATAATTTTAGTGACCATATTATCAAGTTAGCATTACTTTGACTTCATTTGGCAGGCAGCAGCATTACTTTCAATATTGGCTTTAATATTCTTCTGTGTCAGTCGCATTTTCTAGGATTCCATCTATGTATGTAGATAATCTCTCAATATGATCTTTATGCACAAAAATTTTAGATATGGCTTAATTGCTGTTTGGCTTGTTTTGAAAACTCTGCCAAATCATGTTTCCACATCCAAAAATGAAGTAAATGCTTGACTAAAGTCTAATCCTAGAATTTAGATAAAACCTGAAGATAGAATTCAGACTCCATAGATTACAGAATTTCAGCCCATTACTCTGTGATGAAGGATGTAGCACATTTTTAAGGTTCATTTATTTCCTCATGTACTGTTATTTTCAATCTCTACATCAATCTGAACAATGCTCTACCTTTGCTGTTCCTACTTTCAGCTTGTTTATAAATAGCTACTTGATGTTCTGTTTTTCCTTTTCGTTCTCTTAAGATTACCCATACAACAACAACAACAACAACAACAACAAAAAGTTTTTCTCAACAATAAGAAAAGTTAAACTCTGAATTAGTTAAACTCTGTATAGACTACAGACAAATATATATGAATTACAGGGATCTAGAGAGAAAGAAAAATGTCTTTTCTAACCTATTCTTGGGCATACTTGTGGGTCCCGTCGCTGAGGCTGCCTTTGTTTATTTTGTCTCCACATTAATTACCTTACACTGAGAGAAAAGTTTCTTCACCTCTTAGTATCTGGTTATTTAGTTGGTTAAATCAATGTTCTTCTCTTTGGGCTTCTCAAAGTTCCACCCAACCCTTTTAAGAGGATTGTTACAGAATTTATTTCCTGCCTTGCTGATCTGATGGTCTTCTACAATGGAGTGACTGTGTCGGTGGAAGGGTTTGATCTGTAGCTATAAAATTTAAGTTTCTCCTCATGTTGGAGCCTCTCTGCAATGCTCAAGCATATAAAAGTTGTGAATTTTGGCTATGACACTGTGGTAATACCTCATACTCTGGACTCTGCTCATGAAAAATGATGATAATATCTGAGTAAACACTCAGATTGTAGAAAATACATTCCTTCTTAGTATTTCTGAATGTGAAAGGTGATGATTTGGACAGTCAAACATGCTTTTTACACATCAAATTCATTATTAGACCTTTTTTTTATTGTTGGGTCACACTTCTACAGACATAGATATTATCAATGAAAGTGAGCTGTATATGCTGTTCTTTCTTTATATATATATATATATATATATTTAAAGTGACAAACATAAGCTCAGCCTCAGAATTCATTTTTCTAGAACTGAATAAAATGAGTGTGTAAGAATAACCATAATGTCTAAAACCAAAATGTGAGATAAGCCTGTATCTTCTCAGCCAGAATGATTGGTCAGGCACACCCGGGAAAATTTATTAAAAAATATATACAAGCATACACCTCCATTTAATCTGTAAATCAGTAGTTTATCACCTGTCTGTGATGAAGTTTGCTTTTTAATCACCATAATTAATTTGTACTGATGGAGTCTATATAATCTGTTTTATGGTGGTGAGGAAAGGGAAGATAATGATTTCTGCAACAACAGTTAATCTCACTGAGTCCTATAATTTATTTTTCCATTGATAAAAAACATGTGTTTGGTTTGGCTTCAGACAGATGGCCTGACTATTCTTTGAGTTTTCCTCTTGCTGCTTGACCAACTCTCCACTTTTTGAAGTCAGTAGAAGGATATTATAGATGTCTAGTTTAGGCAGTTTACATTTACGCCTGTTCCAGCTTGAAGATACTATTAGAGTCAATACTGAGTCAATGGTTAAAAGTAGATTCTGTCTAACTTAGGCTTAATTTAAGCACAGGAATAATCACACTGCAAGTAAGGGTCATGCCTTTTGCATACCTGTTGGACAGAGTTGTAATAGGTGATATTTTATGAGGAAAAAAGAAAAAGAAAGCTTTCTTATTCACTGCCTGCAGGATAGGATTCCATTTAACATCTATGGCCAATACCTAAACTTCTGTCAGTCCATCAGACTTGTGTGCCTGTGTCCAGACATGCCCCGTGCAGAATCCCTGGTCTTTGGAGCTCTGCTAGTTTGCAGGAACCCATCTGTAGCAATCAGGTCTCTCACAGTCAGTCTGTGAGCTTGGCTTGTTCACTTCCCTCCACTAGCATTTTTCCCTCCCTGCCACAGGGAAAGGAAGTGTCTTTTTCATAAAGGGGCCAATATGCTTATGAAACAAGAATTTTGGGGAAGGAATACAGAACACCTGAGCCTAAAGCCATTTTAAAAAGGCTTTGAAATCAACACTGTGGCTACTTGCAAGCAAGAAAAATGTTGAACTGTCATGGGAATCCTAGAAATCCAATACATACAGCATGAGATGTGTTGCAACGTTCCATCTTATGTTAATTATTATAGTCCTAAGACCTTATGCCTCTAGGTCAAAAAAATGAAGAGGGCAAGTATAATGAATAACAGGGGCTTTTATATACCACAATAAAAGAGCAGGTCTTATTGGCAAGATAGGTTAGAAAATATAAAATATGTATTTATCCATCCCTTACATGGGCAAATAATTAGATTGGATAGATAAACAGATTGTTAATTGCAATGCAATAATATTTTCTGCAAGCAATGGAAGAAAAGAGGGAGAAAGAAGGAGAAAGCTAATCCCTTAAAGATGAACACAGGGGACAGACTACGATGATTTTGTTAAGTGCCAAGCTGAACCCATTACTGCAGTCTTCTTGTAGCAAACAAACAAATAAAATGCAGGGAGGCATTGCTTTTAGCAACCCAGATAAACCCTCATGCACCTTGAACATGCCTAGTTTATTTCATAACTGTCTTTAAATTTGCTATACAGGTTTTAAAAGAGAATTTATGTTTCTAAATGCCATTATTAAAAATAAATCTGTGGTAATCTCCTCAGATTCCTTCTCTGTAAAATACATTTTCTGAGGTGAGGGAGTAGGGAGGAGGTAATGGTGTCCTGAAGTAATGAATAACGTTTTGAGTGCACAGACTCTGTTTTGTCTAAGTAGAAATACTTTCTAATGCTGGTTAAGGACTGTTGTCTAGTGGCTTATGTAGTATTTTCATGTATTTGCATATTTAATGATGAGGGAATAGCTGAAAACATAGATACAAATAGAATCACACAGAGAAACAAGTATGGAAATGAAAAAAAAGGACACAAACCAAACCGAAGTATACCATGCAAACACACCACACACTCAGTAAGGCATACCAATAAAATATATTTCACAGAAGGGAAACTGGACCAGTGCTGGCCATTTATTTTTCATTTTCCCATTAATTTTAATTATGGAATTCAAATGTCTTACTCTTGCTTTAAAATTTTATGTTATGAATGCACACCGAGAGCTTTTCAAAAGCACATTTCAAACAATTCAATTTCCAAGATCTGTGCCTAACAAGATGCAGAGGAACTGGAACCATATCCTACCCAGGTTTAAATTATTAATATATTTTTCATAATTCTCCATTATCCTTCTTGGAAAACAGCACAATTCAAGTATTCTCAAGTGATGAGGGTTGTTTGTTTTTTTTTTCTTCCCCATTTCTGTTTTCACTTCCAAGTCTTACTTTTCCCCTGCTTCAGAAGTCTCCTTTTGCTGCTGACATTATCTGAGGACATTATTCACCTATTTGTATGTTGCAAGTGGAATATCCTCCTGAAGCAAAGAACCACCTTGTTTTTCCTACATATAAACAGGAATGGACAAAAGTCAGGGGTGTATATTTACCTCCCCACACGTGGATAGCCGCAAGTGAGCCGAAATACGCAACCCACACCTGGCGATGCACCAACACTCTGATCCACACAATTTACACAAACATGCCAGAAAGCTTCAAGCCCTGAGGAAGGATGCCTGCATGTTCCTGAGCATCTAGCTCTGTTACATTAGTTTTAATAGTATAAAGAGAATATGCAAATTCATATATACCCATAATCATACAGACGAAGGGCCTCATTTGCATACCCTTCATAATTTAATTTAATTTTTTTTTTGTCAAGAGTTGTGAATGCTTCATGTTTGCTTTAATCAGAATGTTGACATTTACACTGAAGCCAATTTCTCTTTTTCTATTCCATGTTTTGTTTAACCGTGACAAGTGACAGCAAACTGGAGGGAACAGACTTTTTAAATTGGCTCTTTGCCTGGAATGCATCATTTCTCTTGTAGCTGTTTCCCCACCACCCACCCCCTCCCTGCTAGGCATTGCAAAAAGAAATGTGAAAACATACTCTGTGAACACAGGAGTGAGGTGTTAGTGCTTTTAGATAAAGATTTGTGTTGTATTTCAAAACTAGATTGCTGTATAGTTTCAAGCTATTAGCAGGAACCTATTACACCATCGCTTTGGGTCCTTGGAGAGATGTGCTTAGTGTATTTCAGTAATTCAAGGCAAATAGAAAACCTACATGTGAAAATATTTAATGGCAAAGGCACCAACTGCTCAAGGCTGCTGGAGAAAGGAGGCATGCTTTCTGTTAACTCTTTCCTCGGGTTTTTCAATGCAACAGCTTCTGCTACTCTTTCCAAAACTCTCAATAGAGCTCCACTCCTTTGTGGATGTAGGAGACTAATGATAATGAGCAGATTTTCTCTGACTTCTTCAGTGGCATGTGTATGTAGTTATTGCTCACCTACTCACAGCATGTCGCTCTGCTGTTAATTTGTCTCAGCATTCAGACAATTCAAGGCACATCTTGAATGGGAAGAAAAAAAAAAAAGAAGCAACCTCAAATTTCTGTTTATCAGAAAAAAAAATCAAATAAATTAATTAAAGAAATTAATTAATACCCACCACAGCTCTAATCCCTAATCCAATGAAAAATTCAAACCTGGAAGTCAAATTTCCTCACTCTAACTGCTATGGGTTTACCTAAAGCTCAACCCTTTAAGCTGTCTCTCATTTGGATAACACTCTAAACACATCCAGGGCCACTCAAATGCTGTGGCACCAGGTTCTTTAAACCACAGCAAAACAGTCTTGATGTTAGTGAGAGAATTTCTGGAAGATAAAGAGAATTTTTCTACAAATACTTTTAGGTTTGGTTTGTTTTTTTCTTCATATACTTTTTTCTTTTTTTTTTTTTTGTTTGGTTTTGGTTTTTTGTTTGTTTTGTTTTGTTTTGTTTTGTTTTCCTTGGATGAAAATATGGAAACTAGCCATCTTTACAGAAGAAGTCCTTCCCAAACTATAATTTAAGAGACCTTGCACGGACCATGCGGTGGACTGACTTGCAGAAACTTCTAAGTCTGAAGACTGTTATAGCAGTGGTAAAAAGAACTGGTTTTTTTTTTCTGAAGATGCAAAATCCAAATCAGTAAAATCCCTGTTTCAGGATGAGATCAGTTCCTGCCATGATCCATGTGGAAAACCTCAGTCCTGAGGCGCTATTTCTGTCCACTGCCTATTGTAATGAGGTTCCAGC
>NW_020955203.1:1704064-1714987 GCF_003031625.1 Empidonax traillii
CAGTGTGCGCGGAACTGAGCCCACCCTTTAATCCTGAGGTTCATCTGCCGGGGCCAAGCACGCTTGGACGGTGGCAGCGAGGTCCTCAGGACGTAGATGGATTGCCTTACGGGCTAACGAGCTCCATCTGCCCGGGGAGGGGCCCCGACCAGGAATCGAACCCGGGTCTCTGCAGTGACAGTGCAGTGTCTCTTCCCCTGGACCACCGGGGTGGATAGCGCACCCGGTACAAAACAGGAATACAGCACGTAGGGGACATTTGAGATGGTAGAGAGAAGGGGTGAGATATAAGACAGAATCTTCTCCATAATGTGACTAAACAATTGATAGAAGAGTTTTCAGTGCTTTGAACATCACTTCCCATTTACTGGGAGTATAAAAGGCACTGAGCATACGTAGCCCTCTGTATCACAATTGTCTGAGCGTCAGATGCATCTGTTTCTCCTTGCTAAAACATATATATGTATTTAGATTAAAAACATACATATGATTTCTTAAAAATCTGCTTATTGAATACTTGTGTAACAACCTTTACATATAAAAAGATAATGTAGCTGACAGATTATGACAGAGCTAGTAGGAAAAAAAAGAAAACCAGACTGGGGGAAAACATGCTGTGTGTTAATCAAAGGAAACACCTGAAGCTGACAAAAAAACCCTACAGTTAAAGCAGGATAATAAATATGAACCAAAACTAACAACAACCGGGAAACAAGGGACCAAAGCTATCTTGCTTACAAGAGGTGTGAGTCAGGAGAACAAAGGACAATTATTCAGTATCTGTCCTTTGTATTTGTTTGCATTTGTATCATATCCATCTGTGAGCTGTGTACAATAAACTCAACATTTACTCCTGAGCCAGGATTTTTACATGTGCTGAAGAAGAGGCAGGAGGGTTTAGATATCCTGAGAGTTGAATGAGAGAGAATTAAAAACCTAATCACTCAGTCTGTCTGTCTATCTACCTGTCTGCCTGTCAGACTAACTGTTGGGCTTATATGCTGAGTAGCATTCTGCTCTACAAATGAGTCAAATCTTTGATCTTGAAAGGGAATCTAAGTTCAGGGTGGGGTCTAGGTCTCCAAAATAATTTCCTTGGGGGGAAATATGGCCTAGAAAGTTTTGGGTGCATATGTTTACTTACTTAAGACTCTTTTCCCTAGACATGCTGCACAGGGTCAAACTGTTAGTGAGGAGGAATTATATTGTATAACCGATGTAATTAACCAGCATCAAGCACTGATAATGAATGATTCATAAGGTCTTTCAGACTAATAGCTTGTATTTTTTTTTTCCAGTAAAAAACAATACATTGCAACATTTATAATCTGGTCACACCATTTTTACAAAAGTGAAGTAAACCTACAGTTAAAAAAAGATGTTTCTGGGTAAACAGAATCACAAAACAGTGAACTGGTTGAGGTTGAAGGGGACCTCGGGAGGCCATCTGGTCCAATTCCCCTGCTCAGGCAGGAACACTTACAGCAGGTTTCCCAGCCATGTCTAGATGGCTTTCATGTCTCCAAGGATGGAGTCCTCCAAAACCTCTCTGGGCAGCCTGTGCCAGCATTCAGGCATCCTCACAATAAATAAGTGTTTCCTGATATTCAGGAGGAAACCCCTGTATTTCATTTTGCACCCATTGCCTCTGGTCCCCTAACTTCACACCAAAGGCTCTGCCCTTTTTGCACCTTCCCTTTAGTTATTTATATACATTGATAAGGTCCCTCCAAGACACCTTTTCTTGAGTCTAAATAGTCCCAATTCTCCCAGCCTTTCCTCTTATGGCAGATTCTCCAGTCCATTGATCATTCTTATGTTCCTTCATCGAACTCTCTCTCCCTTGATCAGTGGATAATTTGATATGAAATGCAAAAATTGAACAGCCTGAACAGGAGGGATGGATCCAGGATAAGAATATTTGTAGGGTTATAATGATTAAAAAAAAAACCAACCAAACAAACCACCAAACAAACAAAAAACAAACAAACAAACAAACAACTTTTGTCCCTCTCTTTTGTTCAGGGTCCAGCTTCTTTCATGTAATTAATTTCTAGAAAGTTGTCCATGAAATAAATAGGTAAATAAATACCAAGAACTTTCTCTTTCCCCTGAAATTTTCAGTTTTGAAGCTCTCATGAACAGCAATACTGTTTATAAGAAAATTGAGATGGCATGGAATGTATTTTTTCCTCATTTGTTGTCTTTAAACAATATGTTTAAAGAGATATGACACTCCTGCAAGCCAAAAAACGTTTCTGTTCTTTCCCCCCCCCCCACATATATTAAAGAGGAGGGTTAGAAACTGAGCATGGTAACAAATATATGACCCTTTAATCTCTCACTTGGTGCATAGACAACTTATGCTGATAGATGCTTTCCAAAGGGAGTGAAGCAGCACTTCTCCATTAATGAGAAAACCTCTCTTTCATAGATACAAACAGGTAAGTGCACAGAATGAACAGTTGAGTATCATTCCATCTCATTAGATGAGCTTCTGTAACTGATCACATATGTATTCTTGGCCAGTATGATGTATGAACTGAATCCTATTTTGGCTGAAATATTGTTCCTAGAAGTTAAAGCATACTGAGAACATACATGATTAGTGTTATAGCAGCTCAGCTAATGAAGATAATTTTTGAAGTTGCCACACGTATTTGATTGGTACTCATCTTAAGAGATGAGAAATTGTCTTTATCCATGGGTTTTCAAAACAAGTGGGGCTGCTGTTGCCTATTCCAATGTAAAAGAGCAATGGGCTTCATACACAGGAGAATGACAGGTCTCACTGACATTATTTGCTAGCCTTTCCGAAAATGTCCAGCCCTTCACATTTACTCATGACCTAAAAATTAGCCCAAATGGTGTCATTTTTCAACCTGTTCCCACCATTGCCTGGGGTTTTCTCTGGAATGTCAAGGCCTTATTCCTCTTGGCTCTACAATTTGTGTCATCAGTGACATCCATGCAAAGTGAAATTCATCAATCTCTTAGTGAACAACTCAGTACAGTCACCAAGACATTTCAACTTAATTCTCTGTTACCATTTTCTTGCTGGCATCATAGGAAAAGGTAAGGGGGAGATGCAGCTGAAGACAGAGATTGGTACCCTCTTCCTCTGTGTTTGCAGAGTGCAGGCTGTCTTCTTTCAGGATTTCTCAGACTTCCCTTCTAGAAATTGCCAGCCTGAGATAGCAAAAGCAGCAGCTAAAGAGATTCAGGTCTTTTGACCTCATTTTGCTTACCTCTCAATCCACTCATATTAGGCCTCTGAGGTACTCTCTAGCTAGAAGTATAAGTTGAAGAGAGAGTAAGAGAAGCCTGCTCATGGAAACTAAGAAGAAAAGTTATAAATAACTTTTTTTATTATCTTAAGTTCTGTGTGTGGGCGTGATTCTTCAACCTTGACCTTGGTTTAAACAAAAATAAAATTAAAAAGAATCAGCTCTTTCTTTACTGCAGAGACTTATTATGTACCATCTATAATGCTTATACAGTTCATGAAAGTAAATTTGAAAGGGAATGAAGGAGACTTTAACAATGCAGAGCAGCTGAACAAATATATAACAATTCCTTGAATGAATGATTGGATGATACCTAATAGCAGGGAGTTTGCAATAGTACAAGATTATCCTCTGATAATTCTTCAGTTCTGACTGTGGCTGCCTGATAATCCCCGAAGCTTCTAATCTGCAGGATCTGAATCCATAAAGAATGAAAAAAAAAAAAAAAACCCTTTACAATCAATTATAGTTCCTGCCACAGAGCCATTAGTGAGCAGGTGAAACAAGTATGACCTTTTTAACTTCAAAGTCATGTCAAAAGGAAAAAAATATACATAAAAAACCTCAATCCTCTTAGAATTTAAAATAAAGTTGTGGCAGGTTTTAATATAAAGTTTATTGGTTTTCAAGTTCAGAAGATAATTTTCTTTTCTTCTTTTTTTTTTTTTCCCCACTAGACTTCCATTTGTTTCCTTTTGTCAGACAATCACATAAACTCCAAGCCTGACAACAGAGTCTGTTCATTTAATTGGCAATTAGATGAACAAATTCTAGCAAAATGGTGGATGTTAGGGCAACAGAGAGTCTGTGCCCCATGTTTTAAACCACTTCTAAACCCATTTACCTCAGTCACTTTTCCCAAACTCAAATTTAATCCTTCAAACCTTTGCTCAAGTTGATTGTTTTCCAGAATATGTTTTAGCTATCTAGCGTGGTTTTGTCATTTAATGAGTGGCTTTTGTTTTCTTGTTTCAACTTTCAGTGTATTGTATAGTAGGAAGTATGCTCCTTTTCAGTTCTGTAACAGTGAAAATGGTGGGAAGAACCTCCCCTGTAGTAGTCTGTGGAAAACAAATCTAGAGCCACGTAGTCCGCGGTTGCTGCTCTCTGACTCGCTTTTCCATACAAGATACAGTGTTGTAAAACATTGAAGGTGCCAACAAGGTATTAAGGATTTTCAGTCTGGGGCTTCACGATAGGAACTGAAGCTTGAGAATTCAGGAATTTGCGTAAAAGCAAGTCTGTGCTTGCTTCAAGATAAAAAATACAGAACTGTATGGTAAATTTAGCGTACTTGGTTAGTGTTTTGTCTTGTTATCTGCCTTTATTAGATATTTATCATCGAATACCTCTGAATATCAATTTAAAGAACATATAATCGAATAGAAATAGCAATTTCACATGCAGAGCTGGATCATAAGATATGAAATACCTAAGATACTGAACTTACTGGGAAATAAACACTAACATAAAGTCAGTAACTGGACTTGCTCAAAATCAAATGAGAGATCTATGATTATCAAAGGAAAATCCTTAATTCTGAGGCCTCAGATGAACACCCCAAGACCCTACACACTACTGTTGACACCTATTTCTAAACAAAGCAGCCCAGCATTTGTATTAAAAAAACTGAACTGTGGGACATTTCCTTTTATCTTTTACCTATCAAAATGTAAAGGGTGAATTTTTTTCCTCACCCTTACTGTAGGAATTGAGAAACTCATACACTCACATTATTCAATACCATGATTTGGCTGAACCAACACTGCATGCAGTTCCATGTTAAAAACAGCTCTGGTTTACTGCAGTTTGATAGAGATGCACACCAGAAAGATGATGGACATTTTATCCAACACACATCATTGCCTTGATTTGTATTCTGGCAGAGAATGAATAAGAAACTACAGATGGAGGGAAAAGGACGAAGATAGAACAAAAGCTAACCCCTGGCCACCTCCCTGACAAGATGAGATAATCATGCTGTCCACAAGAAAAGCCCTTCAAATGAACAATAATTTAAGTGTATTTCCTCCTTGAAGTCACCTTGGCATGCTGAAATACTCAAGTTTAAGAAGAACAAGACATCAAAGGGCACTCATTAGAAAATGTGACTTTTGATGGATAATTTAAGTGACAAAGTAAAGTTAAGTGTTTGAAGCAGAGAGGTCTTGCCAATGTAATGTTTTTCACAGCTGCAATAAAACTGGAGACTATATTTTGTGATGCTGCAGAAACTTGTTTGTCTACAGTTGACTAATTCAGCACAGCTTTTTAAGAAAATATCCTGTCCTTCAGTCCAGCACAATCAGCACCCCATTTGCAGGTGCTGTGCAGAAGGATA
Organism: Empidonax traillii; assembly: GCF_003031625.1. Taxonomy (NCBI): domain Eukaryota; kingdom Metazoa; phylum Chordata; class Aves; order Passeriformes; family Tyrannidae; genus Empidonax; species Empidonax traillii. The sequence goes on from NW_020955203.1 coordinate 1,709,693, forward strand.
TGCACTAACAAAAGATAAAATGTCAGTAAGTTGAAGCTGTATGTTCATGGTGAGATGCTCCATGGGATGTGGAATGAGTTAAACAGGGAAAAGTTCTTTCCAGCTTGCTGGTGCTCATGACACTTGATGATCTGTTTAGTTCAATGGGGATAAAAGAATTCCTTCATTCCATAAAAAAAGCAATAAACTGTAATACAATGAAAGCTTATGGGGGATAACAACAGTTTTGCATCTCTTTTAGGGTAACAATTTTGATTCCATCTGTAGATATTGAATAGAAATTAAATTTTATATAAGGATTTCCCATATAATTGCCATGCCACTTTGAGAAAGCATGTATGACCTTACAGAAATGTTTCTTTCTTAATGATGATGCTAGAGGGATTCTGGACTGTTACCCAGACAGCTAGTACAGATGGACAAAGCTTCAGTGAGTAAATGAATTCCATGTACCTATATAGAAACATTTTTCCTTTTATGGTCTGTTTAATTTCATTAGCATACTTTGTTTTAAATCACTGATGCCTTGTAGCACTGTGAATTTATCAAAGTTGCCATGTGGGGAGTGGAAAGTGAAGTGTCCTACAAACAGAAACTGAAATTCACACAGCATTTTTTCTCTGTCTCCATTTTAGAAGCACGCTGGTAGCACACTCCAGAAGTAAGTGATGCTCCCACCCACTGCTGTTTGAAGAGCATCCCATCCTTATTTCATGAGTCAAATCACAATCCATTGACTTGGAAACAGACCTGCCCACTGATGACAAAAAGACCTCGACCAAGCTTCAGGGTCAGCACAATCTTTCAGCTGGACTTCTCAAACTCTTCTATTCTAGTCCACCAGTTTTACCTGGCTTTTCCCACTCAAAGAACTCTTCTATCCTAAGCTATGCACACAAGAAACTAACAGGTAATTTTTAATATAAAAATCTCTTGGAATTAAAATAGCTTACTAATTTTATTACGTGTATGTGAAAAAAACCAGCATTCACAACAAAATTCATAGTTGATGTTCATATTAGTATGTGAAACAAACAAACAAAAAAGATATTTTAGATGTATTAAGTGATTCTTTAAATTGTGGCAGCACCATTATGAAATCAGATGGAATTGCAGATTAATTGTCAGAAAATTGTCATATATCATTCTGAGAATATTTTAATATATGAACTCCAAAGCTGAAAGTTACTTTAAAAAATAATAGTTTTGGTCATAAAAACTACAGAACCTTCCTAAATACAGGAAAAAACTGAACTAAGATAACCTAAATAAGGAATGAGAAAATTTCAAAAGACCTGAAGCTAAATTAATTTCATAAATCCTAAATCAAAGGAATATACAGAGATTCTTATGGGGAAAAAAAAAAAAAAAAAAAAAAACGACCACAACCGAACCTGCCAAACCCTCTTCAAAATGATGAAGTTTCAAATCCCTTGTTTAAACGACTCCTAGCGCAGATACATAAAGAGCTAGGTTTAACATGTCAGCCAAACTGGAGAAGTGGAAAACTAAAAAAGCCTTTCTGTACCTGAGCAGAAAAGTCTGACACATCGTGCTGAGAATTTTTTTCTCAAGTTGTTATTGTTTCGAAATAAAAAGCAACAAATCTCAGGATTAAAAAAAAAAAAAAAAAAAAAAAAAAAAAAAAAAAAAAAAAAAAAAAAAAAAAAAAAAAAAAAAAAAAAAAAAAAAAAAAAAAAAAAGAAGAAGATGGGAATACTAGTGCCAATAAAATTTACAAACTCAAATAAAGGATTTCTTCATCCTTTTAAGTATCCTACAATAAACTCATAAAAATCTAGTTTCTTAAACAAGAGGAAAATGCTTTCATTTATCATACTCACTATGTAAAAGTCATTGTTTCAGAAGCTACACTCTTTGCTTCTGATAAGGCTATACTATTACTTTCCAGCTCAAGTCTTACCTGAGGCCCACAGTAATGCTTATTACATATACAATGGAGCCAAGGAATGAGTGAATTGCCTCAGTGAATACCTGAATGAACTAGCTCAAGCCTTTAGACACACTTTTAGATATATCGGAAGTCACTGCTCTTTCTCCTTACTGAAACTTTTCGCACTTCCAAGTTCTAGAGAGCAGAAAATTTTTAAAAGACGTTCTCCCAGTATGAAAACTTGATCATCTATTTTTACCACACTATCGTGATTTTTCTATGTAAGAACATTTATAAGAAAAAAAAATGCTAGTGGGTTCTTTAATTTAGTAGAATAGGCTAGATTAACCAAATAAGAAAGGTAATATCAGGTGAATTAAAATAAAAAATGAGCATATACCAGAGAAAACTGCACAAAAGTGGCTTTTTCACCACTTTCTCGTTCTCAGATCAATACTGAATGCCTTTCTGGAAAGGATGTTCTAATCAAAGACAAGATACTAGGCTCAAAGAGTCAGGCATGAAATTCTCTGACTACACAGAAGGCTGCTATAATTGTTTTTTTTGTTACAGATAGTGAATAACCCACCTAAGAGGGATGTTATGCTGGATTCACTATTCAGATAAAGGCAAACTGGACAGGAATGTGAGAGCTGTAGCCTCTGCTGCAGTGACCATGGGTTAGCATTGAGGGAGAAAAGGAAGGTATTACCAATGTAAAGGTCCTGTTTTCAGGAGAGTAGGTTTAGGCAATTGGTATGTGTGAAAGCTTGAAGTCTGCCCTGGAAGACAAAATCTTCAAGGGCAGCCTCCTCAAAGCACCAGAATGATCCATCTTGATCTACACAAAACAGGCAGGCATGGCCAGAGGCCAGGTTAGCTCGATGTGGAGCTATGAGTAATAATACAGAAATATTGTCCAGGCATCCAAGGATTGAATTAAGAAGGCCATATCCCTGCTGGAGATAAAACTGGTGAGGAATGTCAAGGTCAATGTCAGTAAGAGAAAGGAATACTTTCAGCAAGAGGAAGAGGAAGGAAAACACGGGCTTGCTGCTGAAAGGATAGGAGTCCTTGTACTGAAGACTACAGGAAAAGCTTAGGTACTCAGTGCTTGCCTCAGTTCCTACTGACAAACACTAATCCCAGGTTTGCAGGCCTATTCGTAAAGTTTAAGACAGAGAAATACCACCCATAGCGAAGAAGAACTGAGAAAGAAGCAGATTAAATAAACGGGCTACATAAAAGTCCTTGAGTTGTGACTGGACCCACTCAAAGGTGCTGAGGGGACCAGCGTTGTCGTTGTGAAGCTGCTCTCTAACACCTTTGAAAGATTATAGCTATGAATGTCAATAGACAAATATTATATTATCTTTGAAAAAGGTAAGAAAGATAATTTGGGGAACTATAACTTCATCTCCACCACAGGGAAAATTATGAAGTGAAACCCTCACAGAAGCTTCTGCCAGTCATTTGAAGGACAAGGGAATAGGTAGCACATGTCTACGATGTGCAAATTATGCTTGACCAACTTGATTGGTCAAGAGAAGAGTAGTGAATGCTATTTACCTTATAGTAAGGCTCTTGAAATTGTTTGCCAAAGTTTCCTTTAGAAAGACTTTCCTTCTAACCTAATTGCAGAAATACAGGTTGGATGGTTTGATTGCAAAGGTCTTGGGGGGTGGGGTCTAAAGTGGGAAAGCTCATGCTATTGCTTCGTCCTGGGGAGTAAGTCATACTAACCAGTTCAGTGGGAGATGTCCTTCAATTTCCTCTGAAGATGAGTTCAGGAGAGGATGACCAAAAGAGAAGGCTGGAGTGTATTGCATATGCATTAGTCTGGAAAAAAGAAGAATAATGGGAGTATACTTACAGCTTTCAGCTACAGCTGTGATAGAGATGATAGAACCTGATTCCTGTCAGAGATATACACAGAAAGGACAGGAAGCCATGGTCCCAAAGTGCAGCAAGGGAATTTTTCACTGGATATAAGGGAAGAATAAACAACATCGTGACAAAAATTGTTAAGCAATGTAACAGTTTGCTAAGAGACATGAGAAAGGTCTTCAACCTTGGATATCTTCAAAACTTGTCTAAAAGAAAAACTTGATTGCATCTTAATTGAGAATTGGAATTCTTTCTATGTCCAGCAGATGATAGGATGGTCTTCAAAGGTTACTTCAAGCCTAATTCTGGGAGTTCTTCTGACTTTAAAATCCATAAATCTATGTTAGTTTCTAATGGAATGGTGACGAGTTTAGAGCATGTTGAATTATCTCTACAGGGAAGGATTTTGCATATGCATTGTCAGCATTTTCTGTCCTCACTGTTAATGGATAAAACAGATGTACATTTTTACAACATCTTAGTAAAATCAGTCTTTAGAAGTGCTTATATCCATGAGCTGTTTAGGATAGATAATACTACTTTTTCTCCAAGTGAAAGAATTCCTTTAAGTGGAAATCTTAGTTGCAAGCTTAAGGTTAGTTCTGATAAATCAGACTCAGGCTGAAAGGTGGACTAAATTAAAGGGGGAAATTTGGTTTCAGAATAAGTGTTTGAGTACAAGTGTTTGACTAAGAAATTGAGATAGTGTAATAATGCAAATAATATAAAATAAAATAAAGAATTTTATTTATAAAAATAAAGAATTAGGTATTTTCTGTTAAAGATAGCTAATTTTTCCATGCCATCTTTTATTTATGCATTTATAACTTGAGATCTAAAAAGAATTTCATAATCTCTGTGTTCTGAGTAGCTGCACAGATTTTTTTTACATAACTTCTGAAATAGACTATACAATCATAAATCAGGTGTTTATGCTTTTAAGAAGTACCTTGATAGAAGTGTATTTCAATATGATACTCCCAAAAAGACATTGGTTAAATAAGTTTCTTGAATTTCATTTTTTCTCATGGTTTTAACCTGGTCATTACATACCCTCCTTAATGCAGGACTGTATCTTATAAGTCTCTAAAGGTGTTGAAAAGAGCTCACTCAAAGCTGGTTGTATGCAGCAGCTCAAATATTTGAGCATTTGTGAGGAATAAGGCACAGACAGGTTACTCAAGAAAGGGTGCAAACCGATAGCTTTCTTATGTCCACGCAATATCCAACTTTTAAATTATAGATAACTTCTTTCCACTTCTTTCTATTTCACCTGTAATATGACGACTCATAATATTGGGGATGTGAGTAGGCATTAAAATATTAATATTCATAAATACGAAGTATTAATATCTAGTCTGTGCTTTTAAAGATTCCTTTGTTTTGTTTTGTTTTGTTTTTTTGGTGGTGGTGTTTTTTTTGTTTTGTTTTGGTTTGGTTTTGGTGTTTTTTTTTTGTTTTTTTTTTTTTTTTTTTTTTTTTTTTTTTTTTTTTTTTTTTTTTTTTTTGTTTTT